>NC_057798.1:439061925-439079869 GCF_018294505.1 Triticum aestivum
GACGAGGTGGCCGCGGTGACGGCCGGCGCGGTTCGCCTAGGGGTCGGGGCGACGTGGGGTTCGTTCCCCTCGATCCCGATCTAGATCGGGGATGGGGGAGAGAGACGAGAGAGTGGGGGTGGGGATCGTGCGGGGGAAGTGAGAGGTGTCGGTGGGGGTTACGGGTTAGGGTTCGGTGGTGAGGAGGCCTAAGTAGGCCAGAGGCGTGGGCCGGCCTGGCTGGGCCATGGCCCAGTTGGACCAAGGGGTCCAGTGGGGGAAGGGGGGGTATTTGTCTCCCCCCCCCATTTTATTTATTTTTGGATTTTGTTTTTATTTCTTTTCTTTTAATTAGTTTTCTTTTATGTTTTGCCTTTGTTTCCTATTGTTTTATTTTTTTTAATATATACTTGGCATCTAATTTAGTAATTCAATTTAGGCCATTGTCACAAAAAGTCTAGTCCTCAAATAATTTAGTTTGACATTTTATTAATTACAAAAGGTATTTAAATAACTATTTATGCTGCTGTTTTATTCATCTAATAGTATTTAAACATTTTATAAAAGTGGGGTTTCTTCACCACAATCACCTTTGCATTCTTTAGCACGACTCGAACATTTTAGTTTTAAAGTTTGAAAACTTTTGTTGTTTGTCTTTATTTTAAATTTGAATTTGAATCGTTTCTGAACCATCGCGAGATTAACTAAAGTGACAACGGTGACATGGCATCATTAGGAGAGGGTTACTGTAGCTTAATTATCCGGGCGTCACATGAACATAGACCACACTAGGGAACCCGTCGGTGATGAATTCATCAATCGCAAATGGTTGTACACTAGCAAGCGTTTGCCCACAACACACATGGCTTATTTTATGACAAACAGGTCGGATGGATCAACTGTATGCCACATATACACATTGTCATAAGGTAATGCGGTAGACCTTCTTAACATATGTTAAAAAATAAAATTAAAATAAAAAACAAGGACCTCGAGGTTAAGTTAGCGAGGGAATGGGTCATTTCGGTCATTTGACCAATATGACCCATCCTATCAGTTAATTTAACATCAACACAACTTCCCATCCAGTCACCCATCTGATGGCTGCTCTAGCCTGAGCACACTTAACTTGAGAGTTCTCTTAGATGAGCTACTGGTGGAACAGCTAGTCCTACGACGGTTCATAGGCCCGGGTCTTGGACTTTTACCAGGCCTGCTTCTATGACCTGCCGTCTTCACACTTTGAGCCTCCTTGGACCTTCTTCATATTAAACCGCCAACCGTGTAACCCGACCCCTCCTGGGCAGGTCACACCTCGGAGCTATATCCCCAACATCTATGGTCAAATTCCTCAACTTAATACTTTTTGAAATTTTTCTAAGAACGCATATGACCTCTTCAAATTCTTCGCACATATACTCTGTTCACAGGTATAAATGTCTGATGATGAATCTTTAGGTTCTCATCAACTTAACTCATTTGCAGCGTTCCTCAAAGAAAAATTGCATACTTCCTCAGAATCATCAAAAGTTCAAAATCCTCAAGTGAAGCAAATGGCAGAAGGGAAAAGACCTCAGAACGGAGGCAAAAGGCCAGAGACCAATATAGAGTTTGAGATTCTTGAGGCATCTATGATGAATATTGCACACCTAATGAATAAAATTATGGCAAAGAAAATAAGAATCAGCGCAAAATGCGCATTTAGAGGATTGCGAGGAGATGGGAAAAGGAATGGAGTGAATATCGCTATGTTACTCCAAAATACATGAAGAAATTAATTGTAAATCCTCCATGCCCAAGGCCACCTCTACCTGCTGGCCAAAGAGCTAATCCTACCAGCATGAAGCATGGGGAGGAATTTTCAAAAGAGTAGGCCAAGCGCCAAGCAAAGCTCCGAAAAACTGCAGCTGAAGCAGTGAGGAAATTCAATGAGGATTCTCAAGCTGCTGCTGCTGAGGCCTCATCTAGTAAGTCTACGCCAAAGAAGGCCATGCCGAAGAAATCCATTGTGAAGCCAAGTTCTTCAAGCTCAAAGCCCTCACGGCCTAGTTCCTCAACTGTAAAGCCCTCAGTGCAAATTCCTCAGGCAACTTTGAAAGTGCGTTATATCGACTAGAGGGGGGGTGAATAGGCGATTTTTGCAAATTCGTCATTGAGGAAATACAACTTGAGGAATTTGCTAAGTGACGAACTACAAGCAGCAAAATAAGTACTCAGGTGCAAGCATAACATGGCAGTAACATAGTCATCATGATGATATGAAAAAAGCACAGAGCACAAGTAGCGTGTAAATAGGATAAGCAAGCAGAAGATAAGATGACTGAAGAAATATGATTGAGGAAATTGAAAAAGTCTTTCAAAGTATTCAAACAGTAAAGATCAAGTATAGAGCAAGTATGCAAGGAAATAAAAGAGTTGAGGAAATAGAACCAGTAGCTTGGTGAAGACAATGATTTGGTAGACCAGTTCCAACTGCTATGACAGTTGTACGTCCGGTTGGAGCGGCTGGGTATTTAAACCTGAGGACACACAGTCCCGGACACACAGGCCTCACCATATTCTCCTTGAGCTAAGGTCACACTGTTGGAAATATGCCCTAGAGGCAATAATAAAAGTATTATTATATTTCATTGTTCATGATAATTGTCTTTTATTCATGCTATAACTGTATTATCCGGAAATCGTAATACACGTGTGAATACTTAGACCACACATGTCCCTGGTAAGCCTCTAGTTGACCAGCTCGTTGTGATCAACAGATAGTCATGGTTTCCTGACTATGGACATTGGATGTCGTTGATAACGGGATCACATCATTAGGAGAATGATGTGATGGACAAGACCCAATCCTAAGCATAGCATAAAAGATCGTGTAGTTCGTTTTGCTAGAGCTTTGCAAGTGTCAAGTATCTCTTCCTTCGACCATGAGATCGTGTAACTCCCGGATACCGTAAGAGTGCCTTGGGTGTACCAAACGTCACAACGTATCTGGGTGTCTATAAAGGTGCATTACAGGTATCTCCGAAAGTAGTTGTTGGGTTGACACGGATCGAGACTGGGATTTGTCACTCCGTATGACGGAGAGGTATCTCTGGGCCCACTCGGTAATGCATCATCATATTGAGCTCAATGTGACCAAGGTGTTGGACACGGCATCATGCATTACGGTACGAGTAAAGTGACTTGCCGGTAACGAGACTGAACAAGGTATTGGGATACCGACGATCGAGTCTCGGGCAAGTAACGTACCGATTGACAAAGGGAATTGCATACAGGGTTTGTTCGAATCCTCGACATAGTGGTTCATCCGATGACAACATCGAGGAGCATGTGGGAGCCATCATGGGTATCCAGATCCCGCTGATGGTTATTGACTGAGAGCGTCTCGGTCATGTCTGCATGTCTCCCGAACCCGTAGGGTCTACACACTTAAGGTTCGGTGACGCTAGGGTTATGAAGATATGTATATGCAGAAACCTAAATGTTGTTCGGAGTCCCGGATGAGATCCCGGACGTCACGAGGAGTTCCGGAATGGTCCGGAGGTAAAGAATTATATATAGGAAGTGCTATTTCGGGCACCGGGACAAGTTTCGGGGTTATCGGTATTGTACCGGGACCACCGGAAGGGTCCCGGGGGTCCACCGGGTGGGGCCACCTGTCCCGGGGGGGCCACATGGGCTGTAGGGGGTGCGCCTTGGCCATCATGGGCCAAGGGAACCAGCCCCTATAGGCCCATGCGCCTAGGGTTTCCCCCTAGGAGGAGTCCTAGTGGTGGAAGGCACCCCTAGGTGCCTTGGGGGGAGGGAAACCTCCCCTAGGCCGCCGCCCCCCCTAGTAGATCTCATCTACTAGGGCCGGCGCCCCCCCCCTTGGAACCCCTATATATAGTGGGGGGGGGGGGAGAGGAGGAGAACACACCAGCCCCTGGCGCCTCCACCTCCCCCCGTTACGTCTCTCCCTCGTAGTCTCGGCGAAGCCCTGCTGCTGTGACGCCCTACATCCACCACCACGCCGTCGTGCTGCTGGATCTTCATCAACCTCTCCTTCCCCCTTGCTGGATCAAGAAGGAGGAGACGTCTCCCGTCCCGTACGTGTGTTGAACGCGGAGGTGCCGTCCGTTCGGCGCTGGTCATCGGTGATTTGGATCACGTCGAGTACGACTACATCATCACCTTGCAAGCTTCCGCACGCGATCTACAAGTGGTATGTAGATGCAAACTCTCTCCCTAGACTCGTTGCTTAGATCAACTCATAGATGGATCTTGGTGAAACCGTAGGAAAAATTTTAATTTTCTGCAACGTTCCCCAACAGTGGCATCATGAGCTAGGTCTATGCGTAGTTCTCTTTGCACGAGTAGAACACAACTTTGTTGTGGGCGTGGATTTTGTCATCTTACTTGCCTCTACTAGTCTTTTCTTGCTCAACGGTATTGTGGGATGAAGCGGCCCGGACCAACCTTACACGTACGCTTACGTGAGACCGGTTCCACCGACTGACATGCACAAGTTGCATAAGGTGGCTGGCGGGTGTCTGTCTCTCCCACCTTAGTTGGAGCGGAATCGATGAACAGGGCCCTTATGAAGGGTAAATAGAAGTTGACAAAATCACGTTGTGGTGATTCGTAGGTAAGAAAACGTTCTTGCTAGAACCCAATTGCAGCCACGTAAAAGATGCAACAACAATTAGAGGACGTCTAACTTGTTTTTGCAGCGATTGATCATGTGATGTGATATGGCCAGAAGTTGTGATGAATGATGAATTGTGATGTATGAGATCATGTTCTTTGTAATAGGATTCACGACTTGCATGTCGATGAGTATGACAACCGGCAGGAGCCATAGGAGCTGTCATTATTTTTTGTATGACCTGCGTGTCATTGAATAACGTCATGTAAACTACTTTACTTTATTGCTAAACGTTAGTCATAGAAGTAGAAGTAGTCGTTGGCGTGACAACTTCATGAAGACACGATGATGGAGATCATGATGATGGAGATCATGGTGTCAAGCCGGTGACAAGATGATCATGGAGCCCCGAAGATGAAGATCAATGGAGGTATATGATATTGGCCATATCATGACACAACTATATAATTGCATGTGATGTTTATTATGCATTATGCATCTTGTTTACTTAGGATGACGGTAGTAAATAAGATGATCCCTTATAAAATTTCAAGAAGTGTTCTCCCCTAACTGTGCACCGTTGCTACAGTTCGTCGTTTCTAAGCACCACGTGATGATCGGGTGTGATGGATTCTTACGTTCACATACAACGGGTGTAAGACAGTTTTACACAGCGAAAACACTTAGGGTTAACTTGACGAGCCTAGCATGTGCAGACATGGCCTCGGAACACGGAGACCGAAAGGTCGAACACGAGTCGTATGGAAGATACGATCAACATGAAAATGTTCACCGACGATGACTAGTCCGTCTCACGTGATGATCGGACACGGACTAGTCGACTCGGATCGTGTAACACTTAGATGACTAAAGGGATGTCTAATCTAAGTGGGAGTTCATAATTTGATTAGAACTTTATTATCATGAACTTAGTCTAAAACCTTTGCAAATATGTCTTGTAGATCAATGGCCAACGCTAATGTCAACATGAACTTCAACGCGTTCCTAGAGAAAACCAAGCTGAAAGATGATGGCAGCAACTATACGGACTGGGTCCGGAACCTGAGGATCATCCTCATAGCTGCCAGGAAACAATATGTCCTAGAAGGACCGCTAGGTGACGCTCCCGTCCTAGAGAACCAAGACATTATGAATGCTTGGCAGTCTCGCACTGATGATTACTCCCTCGTTCAGTGCGGCATGCTTTACAGCTTAGAACCGGGGCTCCAAAAGCGTTTTGAGCATCACGGAGCATATGAGATGTTCGAAGAGCTGAAACTAGTTTTCCAAGCTCATGCCCGGGTCGAGAGATATGATGTCTCCGACAAGTTCTATAGTTGTAAGATGGAGGAGAACAGTTCTGTCAGTGAGCACATCCTAAAGATGTCTGGGTTGCACAACCGTATGACCCAGCTGAACATTAACCTCCCAGATGAGGCGGTCATTGACAGAATCCTCCAGTCGCTTCCACCAAGCTACAAGAGCTTTGTGATGAACTACAACATGCAGGGAATGGAAAAGACCATTCCTGAAGTGTTCTCGATGCTGAAGTCAGCAGAGGCTGAAATCAAGAAAGAACATCAAGTGTTGATGGTCAATAAGACCACTAAGTTCAAGAAGGGCAAGGGTAAGAAGAACTTCAAGAAGGACGGCAAAGATGTTGCCGCGCCTGGTAAGCCAGTTGTCGGGAAGAAGTCAAAGAATGGACCCAAGCCTGAGACTGAGTGCTTTTATTGCAAGGGGAAGGGTCACTGGAAGCGGAACTGCCCCAAATACTTAGCGGATAAGAAGGCCGGCAACACCAAAGGTATATTTGATATACATGTGATTGATGTGTACCTTACCAGTACTCGTAGTAACTCCTGGGTATTTGATACCGGTGCCGTTGCTCATATTTCTCACTCACAGCAGGAGCTGCGGAATAAACGGAGACTGGCAAAGGACGAGGTGACGATGCGCGTCGGGAATGGTTCCAAAGTCGATGTGATCGCCGTCGGCACGCTGCCTCTACATTTACCTACGGGATTAGTTTTGAACCTCAATAATTGTTATTTAGTGCCAAGTTTGAGCATGAACATTGTATCTGGATCTCGTTTAATACGAGATAGCTACTCATTTAAGTCTGAGAATAATGGTTGTTCGATTTATATGAGAGATATGTTTTATGGTCATGCTCCGATGGTCAATGGTTTATTCTTAATGAATCTCGAGCGCAATATTACACATGTTCATAGTGTAGATGCCAAAAGATTTAAAGTTGATAACGATAGTCCCACATACTTGTGGCACTGCCGCCTTGGTCACATTGGTGTCAAGCGCATGAAGAAGCTCCATGCCGATGGACTTTTAGAGTCTCTTGATTATGAATCGTTTGACACGTGCGAACCATGCCTCTTGGGCAAAATGACCAAGACTCCGTTCTCCGGAACAATGGAGCGAGCAACCAACTTGTTGGAAATCATACATACCGATGTGTGCGGTCCAATGAGCGTTGAGGCTCGCGGAGGATATCGTTATGTTCTCACTCTCACAGATGACTTGAGTAGATATGGGTATGTCTACTTAATGAAACACAAGTCGGAGACCTTTGAAAAGTTCAAGGAATTTCAGAATGAGGTGGAGAATCAACGTGACCGAAAGATAAAATTCTTACGATCAGATCGTGGAGGAGAATACTTAAGTCACGAATTTGGTACACACTTAAAGAAATGTGGAATCGTTTCACAGCTCATGCCGCCTGGAACACCTCAGCGAAACGGTGTGTCCGAACGTCGTAATCGCACTCTATTGGATATGGTGCGGTCTATGATGTCTCTTACCGATTTACCGCTATCATTTTGGGGATACGCTCTAGAGACAGCTACATTCACTTTAAATAGGGCACCGTCTAAATCCGTTGAGACGACACCGTATGAATTATGGTTTGGAAAGAAACCTAAGCTGTCGTTTCTAAAAAGTTTGGGGATGCGAAGCTTATGTCAAGAAACTTCAACCTGAAAAGCTCGAACCCAAGTCGGAAAAATGCGTATTCATAGGATACCCTAAGGAAACTGTAGGGTATACCTTCTACTTAAGATCCGAAGGCAAGATCTTTGTTGCCAAGAACGGATGCTTTCTGGAAAAAGAGTTTCTCTCGAAATAAGTAAGTGGGAGGAAAGTAAAACTCGATGAAGTACTACCTCTTGAGCGGGATAGTGATGCAGCACAGGAAACCGTTCCTGTGATGCCCACACCAACTGAAGAGGAAAACCATGATGATGATCAAGGTACTTCGGATCAAGTTACTGCTGAACCTCGTAGGTCCACAAGGACACGTTCCGCACCAGAGTGGTACGGCAACCCTGTCCTGGAAATCATGTTGTTAGACAACAATGAACCTTCGAACTATGAAGAAGCAATGGCGGGCCCGGATTCCAACAAATGGCTTGAAGCCATGAAATCCGAGATAGAATCCATGTATGAAAACAAAGTATGGACTTTAACAGACTTGCCCGATGATCGGCGAGCGATAGAAAACAAATGGATCTTTAAGAAGAAGACGGACGCGGATGGTAATGTTACCATCTATAAAGCTCGACTTGTCGCTAAGGGTTATCGACAGGTTCAAGGGATTGACTACGACGAGACATTCTCTCCCGTAGCGAAGCTAAAGTCCGTCCGAATCATGTTAGAAATTGCCGCATACTATGATTATGAGATATGGCAGATGGACGTCAAAACAGCATTCCTTAACGGGCATCTTAAGGAAGAACTGTATATGATGCAGCCGGAAGGTTTTGTCGATCCTTAGAACGCTAACAAAGTATGCAAGCTCCAGCGATCCATTTATGGACTGGTGCAAGCATCTCGGAGTTGGAACATTCGCTTTGATGAGATGAGCAAAGCATTTGGGTTTATGCAGACTTATGGAGAAGCCTGCGTTTACAAGAAAGTGAGTGGGAGCTCTGTAGCATTTCTCATATTATATGTAGATGACATGCTCCTGATGGGAAATAATATAGAATTTCTGGACAGCATTAAGGCCTACTTGAATAAGTGTTTTTCAATGAAGGACCTTGGAGAAGCTGCTTATATATTAGGCATCAAGATCTATAGAGATAGATCGAGACGCCTCATAGGTCTTTCACAAAGCACATACCTTGATAAGATTTTGAAGAGATTCAGAATGGATCAGTCCAAGAAGGGGTTCTTGCCTATGTTACAAGGTATGAGACTGAGCTCAGCTCAGTCACCGACCACGGCAAAAGATAAAGAAGAGATGAGTGTCATCCCCTATGCTTCAGCCATAGGATCTATTATGTATGCCATGCTGTGTACCAGACCCGATGTAAACCTTGCCGTAAGTTTGGTAGCAAGATACCAAAGTAATCCCGGCAAGGAACACTGGACAGCGGTCAAGAATATCCTGAAGTACCTGAAAAGGACAAAGGACATGTTTCTCGTTTATGGAGGAGACGCAGAGCTCGTCGTAAAGGGTTACGTCGACGCTAGCTTCGACTCAGATCTGGATGACTCTAAGTCACAAACCGGATACGTGTATATGTTGAATGGTGGAGCAGTAAGCTGGTGCAGCTGCAAGCAGAGCGTCGTGGCGGGATCTACGTGTGAAGCGGAGTACATGGCAGCCTCGGAGGCAGCACATGAAGCGATTTGGGTGAAGGAGTTCATCACCGACCTAGGAGTCATACCCAATGCGTCGGGGCCGATCAAGCTCTTCTGTGACAACACTGGAGCTATTGCCCTCGCAAAGGAGCCCAGGTTTCACAAGAAGACCAGGCACATCAAGCGTCGTTTCAACTCCATCCGTGAAAATGTTCAAGATGGAGACATAGAGATTTGCAAAGTGCACACGGATCTGAATGTCGCAGATCCGCTGACTAAACCTCTCTCGCGTGCAAAACATGATCAACACCAGAACTCTATGGGTGTTCGATTCATCACAATGTAACTAGATTGGTGACTCTAGTGCAAGTGGGAGACTATTGGAAATATGCCCTAGAGGCAATAATAAAAGTATTATTATATTTCATTGTTCATGATAATTGTCTTTTATTCATGCTATAACTGTATTATCCGGAAATTGTAATACACGTGTGAATACTTAGACCACACATGTCCCTGGTAAGCCTCTAGTTGACCAGCTCGTTGTGATCAACAGATAGTCATGGTTTCCTGACTATGGACATTGGATGTCGTTGATAACGGGATCACATCATTAGGAGAATGATGTGATGGACAAGACCCAATCCTAAGCATAGCATAAAAGATCGTGTAGTTCGTTTTGCTAGAGCTTTGCAAGTGTCAAGTATCTCTTCCTTCGACCATGAGATCGTGTAACTCCCGGATACTGTAAGAGTGCCTTGGGTGTACCAAACGTCACAACGTAACTGGGTGTCTATAAAGGTGCATTACAGGTATCTCCGAAAGTAGCTGTTGGGTTGACACGGATCGAGACTGGGATTTGTCACTCCGTATGACGGAGAGGTATCTCTGGGCCCAATCGGTAATGCATCATCATATTGAGCTCAATGTGACCAAGGTGTTGGACACGGGATCATGCATTACGGTACGAGTAAAGTGACTTGCCGGTAACGAGACTGAACAAGGTATTGGGATACCGACGATCGAGTCTCGGGCAAGTAACGTACCGATTGACAAAGGGAATTGCATACAGGGTTTGATCGAATCCTCGACATAGTGGTTCATCCGATGACAACATCGAGGAGCATGTGGGAGCCATCATGGGTATCCAGATCCCGCTGATGGTTATTGACTGAGAGCGTCTCGGTCATGTCTGCATGTCTCCCGAACCCGTAGGGTCTACACACTTAAGGTTCGGTGACGCTAGGGTTATGAAGATATGTATATGCAGAAACCCGAATGTTGTTCGGAGTCCCGGATGAGATCCCGGACGTCACGAGGAGTTCCGGAATGGTCCGGAGGTAAAGAATTATATATAGGAAGTGCTATTTCGGGCACCGGGACAAGTTTCGGGGTTATCGGTATTGTACCGGGACCACCGGAAGGGTCCCGGGGGTCCACCGGGTGGGGCCACCTGTCCCGGGGGGCCACATGGGCTGTAGGGGGTGCTCCTTGGCCATCATGGGCCAAGGGCACCAGCCCCTATAGGCCCATGCGCCTAGGGTTTCCCCCTAGGAGGAGTCCTAGTGGTGGAAGGCACCCCTAGGTGCCTTGGGGGGGAGGGAAACCTCCCCTAGGCCGCCGCCCCCCTAGTAGATCTCATCTACTAGGGCCGGCGCCCCCCCCTTGGCACCCCTATATATAGTGGGGGGGAGAGGAGGAGAACACACCAGCCCCTGGCGCCTCCACCTCCCCCCGTTACATCTCTCCCTCGTAGTCTCGGCGAAGCCCTGCTGCTGTGACGCCCTACATCCACCACCACGCCGTCGTGCTGCTGGATCTTCATCAACCTCTCCTTCCCCCTTGCTGGATCAAGAAGGAGGAGACGTCTCCCGTCCCGTACGTGTGTTGAACGCGGAGGTGCCATCCGTTCGGCGCTGGTCATCGGTGATTTGGATCACGTCGAGTACGACTACATCATCACCTTGCAAGCTTCCACACGCGATCTACAAGTGGTATGTAGATGCAAACTCTCTCCCTAGACTCGTTGCTTAGATCAACTCATAGATGGATCTTGGTGAAACCGTAGGAAAAATTTTAATTTTCTGCAACATTCCCCAACACACACAGACCTCACCGAATCACTCATGGTAAGTCTTCACAAGTGACTTCCAGACCTTCACATACTTGGTCACTCGGCGATCCACAATTCCTCTTGGATGCTCTAGACCATGACGCCTAACCGTCTGGAAGATGTACAATCTTCAAAGGTAGCAAGCATCGGTTCCGCACAGGAACAATCTCTTCAGTGATGCTCAATCACTTTGGGTTGTAGGTGTTTGGGTTTGGGTTTTTCCTCACTTGATGAATTTTTCTCAAAGTCCTCGGAGGATGGGATGCTCTCAATGACAAGTCTCAGTTTCTCTTGGAGCAGCCAACCAACTAGTGGTTGTAGGGGGTGGCTATTTATAGCCGGGGAGCAGCCCGACATGATAAGACATAAATGCTCTTCACTGAGATGACCGTTAGGTGGAAAAGATATTTAGGACAGATGGCGCATAGCACAACAAACGGTCGGAAATTTGAGCTCTCAAATTCCTCAGGGTTACATGAGCCTCACTTGTAGGCAATCCACACTGGTGAATTCCTAAGTCCTCAACCAGAACAAATTCCTCAGAGAACAGAAGATCTTCATCTCTATCACTGAAGAAATTGTCTGAACTATATGAGATTTCCAATGGCTTCACTCAAAAGGATTGGGGATGTGTAGGCTTTGAGATGAGCATCACTTGGAAACTTTTCATTAGTTTCACCTCGACCCCCTTTTACAGTATGGTGTTTCCTATGACTCAAGAAAGAGAAAATGAAACTACGAAAACAAAATTCTTCACGCTTCATAGTCCCCGCATCAATATCAAAGTCTTCAGGGTCACACCAATTTCCTGAGTTCAAAGTCTTCAAGAAAACCAAAGTCTTCAACTGAAGACACTCATTTTTAGGGGTCGACTTTCATCGTAAATATCAAACTACTCATAGACTCCTTAATCTATAAGTCTTCAATACATCAAAATCACTAAGGGCACTAGATGCACTTACAATCTCCCCCTTTTTGCCGATTGATGACAAATAGGTTAAGTTTTCAACAGGGATAAACATATGAAGTGTAAATGTTGATATTGTGGAATTTGATTTCAAGATATAAAAGAACTCCCCCTGAATATGTGCATATTTGAGGAATTTGCATTGGATTGCAAATGCACATTGTAGAATAAAATCATGGAGATCTCCCCCTATATCTTGTAATCCATACACGCATTTAACATATAATATGAAGAATTTGAAATGCATGATGGAAAATGGTGTCTGACGAAATTTAGCATGCGTGCATTAAGGTACTTGAGGAAATAAGCTTGGAGAAAGCAGTTCAAAACTATTAGATCACCATCAGACTTAAGTTTACAACTCATCAGAGCAAACACCTCAGAAGAGCAAGAGTTGTAACTTAACGAAAAACAACCCATATATAAGACTTGCTTGAAGACTAACTCAAATTTCTCCCCCTTTTGTCATCGAATGACCAAAAGGGACGAAAAATGAGGACTAATGCCCCTGAAGAATATCATCCTGATGTCGATGGAGGAGCACCAGCGTTGTCGGGGTTGATTGTCTGTGCAGGGCCTACCACGGTGTCGTTGAAATCTTCAGCTTCATCTGTCTCACACGATGAAGAAAATGAACATGTGACCAGCTGAGGAACTTTGACCTTCTTGAATTTCTTCGAAGGAGGCTGAGACCAGTCAAAGTCCTGTTGAAATTCCATCTGCTTGAGATCTTCATCACTGTAATGATGAGACAGAATAGCCCAAGTGCGGTCGAAGATTTCATGCGCATAGTAATGATTCTTCTTCAAAGTATTTTGCGTGACACTCATGTTTTGAAGAATTGAGCCAAATTGACGCTTGAACCACTTGTAATTGCGATCGTCCTTCTAATAAAGACTTAGAAGAAGCTCACGATCAATCATCATGCGTGGGGAAGTGGCATGAGGAGTTGGCTTTGAGGCTTTTGCAGCAGAGTCTTGAGTTGCAGAGTCATCATTGGTGGAGTAAGATGTAGCTTTGTGAAACTTACCATCCAATGGATGAGTGAATTCATCAATAATAGCAGCTTTGCCTTTTTCATCAACTGAGGAAATAGTCCTTTTGAGGACTTCAATGGGAGGCAAGAAGCTGGGGTGATTCTGACAATCTGCCTTGTAGTGAATGGAAGACCCGGTTCTGATGGATTTCATAATCCACAAAGCATTGGGCTTCAACTCAAAAGGTGACAGTGCAAACATTCGCCAAAGTCCTCATGAAGGAATCATGGTAGTTAATGGGAATACCATGTGTAATGTTAAAGAACAGATTCTTCATGATGCCAACAACTTCTTCTTCTTTAGAGTTGTGGCCTTTGATCGGACTGAGGGTTTTGGTCAGAATGCGTCAGATAGTCCTTGGCACATAGAGCAAATCCTTCACTAGGAAGGTGGTTCTTGGAGCTTGGCCAGGCTACAGAGGCTTCACTAGCACTTGCATCAAATGATTGGGAAGTTCAGTTTCTTCATAAATCAACCTTGCGCCTTCAGCAGGAGGACTAACTAGAACAACATGAAGCAATTCAGAGGCTGGAGCTTTGTAGTGACTGTTCTCAGTCATCCAATCAAGCACCCATGAATTAACATCATCCACATTTCTAGTGAGGTGCAGAGTAGCATAGAATTGAAGTATTAGCTCTTCATTCCAATCGCAGATGTCAGCATAGAAATTTAGGAGCCCAGCTTCATGAAGAACATTCAAGACAGGTTGGAAGCACGGAATGGACTCCATATCCACATGAGGATTTTAAAGGTGCTCAAATACCTTGTCCTTGTCAAACAGAAGTGATGAATAAAAATTCATTTGGCTTGCAGTCCAGAACCGCTTGCGCCGAAGTCTTGCTGAGTCATGTGGATTGAAGTCAATGAAGAAATGATGCTGAGCGAAGAAATTGTTAGCCTTGAATTTTGGCCTTTTTGCATGAGGGTTTTGCTGCTTGGGCTAAAGATTGGCAGTTGAAGGTTCACAACCTCTTGTGTCATAATCTCTGGAGCTGCTGTTTGAGGAATTGAAGCTTCAGGTTCTTTAGCAGCGGTTTGATTCTCCATTTCTTCAGCTGTTTCAGCTAAAATTTCTTCAGGAATGGAAAGGAGAGAAGTTTGACGTCCTTCAAATACCATTTGAATTTCTTCAGTTGGCACAGCGGACTGAGGAATTGGATGCAGAGGTGTGTCCAATGGTGAATTGGGGTGAAGATTTTCCCAGTGGTCATCATTCAGCACAGGCTTTGTTGAGCCAATATCCACGTCTTCTTCCATTTCTTCAACGCCCGCCTCTTCAGCTATGAACTGAGGCATAAGCGATGATACCAGTGGAGTGGGAGGAATATCCTCTACTTCATTTTCTTCATCGAACTGCTCTGAAGAAGCAGCAGAAGGATTCTCTTCATTAGAGTCATGTGGAATGACATATTCCTCACCAAAAGGAATGAGTTCCTTTGATGGCACAATAGAGATCGGAACAACATCAATTGGATTAGTGAAAGAGCTCGAAAAAGTCCTCACTTTGTTGGGAGCTAAGGACTCTGTAGAGGTTGATGCTTTCCTCCTCCTCACAGCTGCCTTCTCCGCAGCCTTGGTTTTCTTCACTTCTGATGCAGAAGGAGAGTGATATTCTTCATCTTTGAAGATTTTGTAGGAGGAGCATATGATGTTGGTTCAGTTTCCTTAGGCACGACTGATGCAGTCCCCCTGGCATCCTCAGTTTCTTCAGGCGTAGTAGATTCTTCAGCTAGCCTGGGTTGTTCTTCAGGCGCAACATTGGTGGTTGCCCCAGCAGTTTCTTCAGGAGCTGGAATTTCTTCATCAGCCCTGGTAGCTTCTTGAGTAGCCTGATTTTCATCAATTGTGCTATCAATTTCTTCAACAGGCTGAACTGAAGCATCAGCCCGAGGAATGTGTTGTGTGATGGTGCTATAATGTTTAGCTTGAGGTTCTTGGAGAGTTTAACGAATCTGACTTTGGCACCTAGCCAATTTGCATGGTATGTGTCAAATTCATCACTAAGGTTTTTGGTTTCCTTTTGCATGTTGACAAGTTCTTTAGGAGACATGCTTAGAATGTTGTTCTTCAGAAATCGCTACTTCTTGTACTGAGCCTTCCTGACTTGTCTGGCCTTCTCAAATTTCCATTTTTTCTTCACTTATGAAGGCATTCAACATGTGACTTTCATCAGGAGTGAGGTTCAAGTCAGGCAGTGGAGTGTTGGGATCCTTATGCCATAGATCAATAAAGTCGAGGATCTTCTTTGGATCCAGCATGAGAGGCACAGAATTGCGTTTGGCTCTAGCGGACCTTTCTTGCCTGTCCCTGATGATTTCAACGAGTTCTTCATCATCAGCTTCATCGTCATCAAACGGAACTTGGAACGCCACTTGCTTCTTATGAGGACTTAGCCTCGTTCCTCGTCCAGTAGTGGTTTTGACCTTCAGAAAGGTTAGACCTGTTGAAGACTGAGGTGGATCTAAGGAAGATGCAGATGCTCCAGAAGCAATTGAAAATCCTGTAGTCCATTGACACATTGCAAGATGCATAGGTGTTAAGGACTTTACAGCAGCAACTGAGGATTTTGTGGCAACAGAGGGAATTGGCACTGCCCTTGAAGAAGTTGCATGAGGAGTTTGCCTTGAGGGCTTTGACATTGAAGAACTTGGTTGTGAGGGCATTGTTGTTGAGCAACTCGGCTTCACAGCTGATTTCTTCGGCATAGCCTTCTTAGGATTACTGCTAGAGGCCTCAACAGCAACAGCTTGAGAATCCTCATTGAATTTCTTCACTGCTTCTTTTGCAAATTTAGCCAATTTGGCTTGGCGCTTAGCCCATTCTTTTGGAAAGTCCTCACCACGCTTGATGCTGGTGGGATCAGCTTTTTGGCCAGCAGCCAAATGAGTTCTACGACATGGAGGGTTGAAAGTGAATTTCTTGGCGTACTTTGGAGTAACATAGCGGTATTCCGTCCATTCCTTCGTACATCTCCTCTCAATTCTCTGGATGCCCACTTTGCACTGATTCTTGTTCTGTTTGCCATGAGTTGCTTCATCAGGTGTGCAATATTCATCATAGATATCCTCAGGGATTTCAAACATTGTGTTTGTCTCTGGCCTCTTGCCTCCCTTCTGAGGTCTTTTCCCATCTGCCATTTTCCTCACTTGAGGACTTTGAGCTTTGGATGTCTCTGAGGAAGTGTGCAAATTATCTTTGAGGAATGTTGCAAATGAGTTAAGTTGATGAGAACCTAGTGATTCAACAACGTACATTTTGTACCTGTGAACAGAGTATAGGTGCGAAGAATTTGGCGAGGTCATATGTGTTCCCAAAAATTTTTCAAAAGTATCAAGTTGAGGAATTTGACCATAGGTGTCTTGAGGAATTTCACTAAGCATTCTTGACTTGGGTTTCTGAGTTGTATAGATTTGAAAATCCACACAATTGAGTAACTCTTGATGAAAAACATAGCGTATTGGAACACAACAAGGAACAGAAGCATTTGGGTGTTTAAGGAGTGGGAAGTTGAAGAATGACCACCTTTTGAAGATTTTGTGGAAATCATCAGAATCAAAGTAGGTCAGTAAAATCAGATTTTAATTACCCTTGATGAAGAACACGACGAACTGGGACTGGAGTTGGAGAAGTTCGTCCGTTCAGGTCTCTGACGCCCTAACTTGGTAGCCAGAGACAGCTACGACGGCGGCGGAGTGAAGATTTCCGTGGTCGGCGCGAGTACAACGGCAACGAGGTTGAGGCAGTGAAGCTCTTCCTCACCGGCGACTATGGAGAGTAGCGGTGGCGCTCAGTCTGAGAGCTCGAGCAAGATTGAGGTCGAGCGGAGTAAATGAGGTCTGAGGAAGGGAAGGGGTATTTATGGCCATGGTGAAAAACTGCTCGTCCAAAGATTTTGGACGAACATGCCCTTGACCCTTACTATTCTAACAACATGTGTCACCCAGATACAGAGAGATGGAGATCATGGGGGATCGTGGGTGAGTTTTTCAATCCATTGTGGATTGCAGAACAGTTTGAGCGGCAACCGCCGAAAATTTGAAAGGAATATTTTAAAGTTTTGTTCGCAAATTCTTCAGCTGTCAAGGAGACAGTGAAGACTTTGAACGAGTTTCAAATAGAACGCAGATGAAGATTTTGTGAACATACTGGATTGAATTTAGCATAGAGGGGGAACGGGTCCGATCACATTCACTTAGATGAAAATCGACTTGAAGAATTAGCAATAAGTGAATGCTGTTGAGGACATGAAAACTCATATGTATATATATATGTGTGTGTGTATATATATATAATATAGGGTGGGTCTATTCTGATAACACCCTTAAGACCTTATTACGATAACACTAAACCTTATTCTGCTAACACCCTAACGAACCCGACCCGTGTTGACTGACGGAATAAAACAAACCACCCCTCGACCTCTCTTCTACCCCACCCCATAACTTTCTCCCCCCGCGCCCACCCCCTCCCCACGTCGTTGTGCCACCACCTCCCAGTGCTCCCACCGCGCGGTTGGCGACCACCTCCCACTGCGCGGCCTACCACCACCCGGGAGACCACCACCTCCCACCACCCGGCCGGCCATCTCCCATTGAGCCGCCGGGCCACCACCTCCCACC
>NC_057798.1:439080184-439133124 GCF_018294505.1 Triticum aestivum
CCGCCACCCCCAATGCGTCAAGGGGCCGCCACCTCCCACCGTGCACGCCACCAACTGCCCGGGCTCGCCGGTGCTCCATCCCTCCCCAGATCCGTCGTAGGAGCGCCCATCCCTCCTCCACCTTGGATCTAGGCCGTCTTCACAACTGGGGGCCACACCACCCCTCCGTCGCACCGAGGTCACCGTGGCCCTCTCCTCCCCCCATTCGGCGAGCCCCCCATGGCCCTCTCCTCCCCGCACCCCACCGCGACCAGCCCGCGGCCTTCGTCCCCTTGTCGGCGAGCCGTGGTGGTCCTCCACAGACGGATCCAGGCCACGGCAGGCCCCTCACAATGCCCCGCCGCCAGATCCGGTGCCCCACGCTGCCCCTCCGCATACCAGCAAGTGTGGCCTCCCCGTCCACTCGACGGCTACCACGGGATGGCTGGTGGTCTCCCATGGACTTCTCCCTTCTCTGTACTCGCCGACAGCCGCGACCAGCGGTGCACTCTGGTGGTCACTGCAGTACGCGTGCGTGTCGGCTGTCGCTGTCTCTGTTCCTCTTTCGAAATTTCCGTGTCACTGTAGTCAGGGAGTTCACTCCCAGGTAGAGCAGTTTGGCCCATGGACCAGTGAAGTTCTCTCCTGTCCATTACCCCTCCCCATGGACGGGAGCAACACACATCGACGCCCCATGATCACCGTTCTCCCCTTGCAGTCCACAAGGAAGACTCGAGGAGAGAATTTGTTGACTCTGTGCAGTTCGCTCCGCCATACATCACGGATGAGCATCGTCCTTTTTTTGCAGAATTATCTGTAGTTTTTTTACGGGAACTTAATTGTTTACAGCTCACTTCGGCAGCCTCTGCAGTTTGTGGCGTGCCCGGGTGCAGTGCAGCAGGCACATGCGTGGAGTCCGCCAGCGCGGTTGGAGGCAAAGATGTTGCAGTGCGGTGTGTGAGACGACAGACGCAAAATTTTGTATTCTGTTGCGGGCGTCTGCTTCCATGGTTCACTTCTTTATAGATATATATAGAGAAAACTTGTTGAAAATCATTGCAGTTCGTTGTGGGGTCCCAGTGGTTCTATTTGTACAAAAAACAACAACAGTTGTATATTTGAAGTGGCTTGGTAGTTTGCTAGTTAAAAAGCGATGTGACGTAGCTCATTGTGAATTGCTAAGTGGTACACTCCGTAAAAATATAAATTTCGATGCAGCTCATTAACATTGACCATGTAGTCCAGATGAATTTCAAAGAAGTTTAAAAAGACAAAACCGCACTGCTATAGAAGTTCTTTTTTTGCAGGCACTGCTATAGAAGTTCACTTCTACCCTTAGACTCTGTCGCAAATCACTTTTCCCCTTCATGTGGTTCACTTTCCCTCATCTCCGAGGTCCACCCGTTCATAAAAAGGACGTCAAAATCTCAAAAAAATTGTCTGAGAAAATTTACGCCTGACAAAAGAAATGATGCAGTGCACTTGCCCATTTGACGCAGTGCAGTTTTGAGTCTGAAGCAGTGCGGTTTCTGTCCGATGCAGTACATACGACGATTTTGGGTCGCGAAAAAATAGAGTATCTGTGTTTTGGTAATTTCAAAACTGCTCTTAAACTGTAAAGATTTAGAGGGAGTGTTATACATGAAAAAGTAGCATCTCGATGATATCTTTTCAACAGTGTATTGTTTGGATCATTTCAACAAGCGGTTTGAATTTATTTTACGAAAAAACGGCCACCGCCACTCACCATCCGCCGCACAATTTTCAGAATTAACTTAAAACCGTATGGAAGCTCAAAAACATTTCAACATATGAAAGTTGCGCCTCGTCCATAGCTTTTCAACGGCGTATTACACGCCTCGTTTCGACAAACGGTTCAAAAATTGGAGCCAAAACAGTACGAAATTGGAAAAAAAACAAAAAAACAGAATTCCGCGATTTAGTAAATTTAAAACTGCTCTTGAACCGTAATGAATTAGAGAAAATAATATATGTGTAAAAGATGTGTCTCGATGATATCTTTCGAACCGTGTATCATTTGCTTCATTCCGACGAGCGGTTTAGGAAAAACACGGAGAAACGCTCGCTGCCACTATTCATGGGTCGCACCATTTTCAAAACTACTCTTAAACCGTGAGGAATCTTGAAAAGTGTTCAACATGGAGAAGTAGCGCCTAATCCATAACTTTTCAATGGTATATTATGTGCCTCGTTCCGACATATGGTTTAAAAACTGGAGCAAAAACAATACCGAAAAAACACTATGTGCAGTTTTTTTGCGACGGGAAGTTCACTCGCGTGAGTACTGCAGCACACTTGGTTGAAACAATAACGTGCGCTTGCGTTGAGCGTGCAGTTTGGAAGTGTTATCTGAATAGTTATTTTGCTACTATTAGCAGAATAGACCGTCTGTATATAAAAATATATATATATATATAATAATAAAGCAAATTGGGTTTCTTTCGTCTGTCATGGCATTTTTTAGAAAAGTCCCTCTATTTCAGAGAATTCAACCCGCAGTCCTGTTTTAAGTTAAAACAAATCATTTTTTTCATATTTTACACAAAAGTCCCTATATTTTCTTGAAATCAAACCGCAGTACGGATTTAAGTCACACCCGAACCGTTATTTTACATTTTTCGGAAACCCCCCTGATGTTTTAGGTAATTCATTCGCGGGTCATATTTAAGTCAAACAATGTTTTTTTAAATCATCCATATCTTTTAAAGCGTAACTCTGATTTGAACATGTTATATATGAAATTTGATTAAAAAATATGTAGAATATGAATATGAGATTATTTTTACCTGTTTAGTATTTTTAAATATTATTTTGGAATATATTTAAGTCAAACAAATGATTTCTAAATTATTCGTATCTTTTAAACCGTAATTTCGATTTTAACATATTATATATGAAATTTTATTAGAAAAATATGTGGAATCTAAATAAGATGTTAATTTTACCTCTTAAATATTTCTAAAATATTGTTTTGGGAGAAACTTATAATTTATAGCGTAAGATCCGTTTTCCTTTCGTACCGGTGGCGATCCGAATTGCAAATAAACAACCCACTATAACAATATAGGAAAAAGAAAACATCGATAACTACACATGCATACCTCTGAAAAATGTCGCAGGGGAAAACAGCTGATTTCTCATCGCGAGAGTGAGAGAAAGCGAGAGAGGGAGAGAGAGAGAGAGAGAGAGAGAGGAGGGAGAGGGAGAGGGAGGAGAGAGGGAAAGAGAGACGCCTTAGGATTAACCATATTCAAACATGTTTTTTGTGTGAACACCGAGGTCATCGCCGGCAAGGGTGAGAAGGAGGATAAGCGGCAACACAAATATGATTCCTCACAAAATAAAGGAGATGGACCTATTGTGGTCTTGAGTGATGGTTGTTGGGTTAAGAGCGTGTGTTATGTTTTCTCTCCCGTTGCAATGCACGGGCTCCTTTGCTAGTGTATATATATATATATAGGAGCAGGATTTTCTACAATAGCTTGCCACAAAACTAGTTAAGGTTTTCGACGGTGTAAAAGTTCTCAAAAATCCTGAAAAAATACTGAACCAACACACCTATAATATAACATGATCCAACGGAGGGATTGAAAAAATATGACTGCATGTGTCCTGTACAAAAAGAACAAATTTTTCAATATATATTGATCCTGTAGTGAGCTGAAATGCTTGTTTTTTTCGCTGAGGACACATAAATGCATATATTCACAATCACACCGTTGGATCATCTTATTATAATAGAATGAGGCTCCCCTATTTATTTCATATTTTTTACTTACTTTTAAACCGTTAAATGTTTAGCAAGTCTTAACTAGTTCTGTGGCAAGCTATGATAGACACAGTTTTACCTATATATATATATATATATACCACAACTTGCGTTTTGTATGTTATATGTAGTATCTATGGAAACCGAGAGTATGCACGTGTAGTATGTAGTATATAACAATGATTAGGTAGTATATATACTAATTTTTAGGTAGTATGTACCATGTTTTGAGTATGCTCTTTTTTACGTACAAATATGTACGTATTCACAAATATAACAAAAACTATGGGCTCATATGCAATTTTTTCATGTAACTTGTTTTGAAATATCTTAGATATAGTATATAAATATATTTAAAATAATAAAATAGTACATGTAGTACCACATGGTAGTATATGAGATATGTGGGGTAACTACCACCGGGTGGTAGGATGGAGAACACTGGTCGAAAAGTTGAAGAATTTGTAAACTTGAGGAATTTGAAAATTGAAAATTTGAAAAATGAAGAAAAACTCAAATTTGAATATTTTCAACTTTGGTTGGTGGCGTGACCCACCATATAAGAATGATGACTTCAGACACTGCATACAATTGTCGTAGGGCTCTGAGAATCAAATTCTTCATTAGTTTCTTCACACTTAGAGGGTTAGTCTTCATTGATTGAAGAAAAGCGTTACTTCGTGTGTTGCACATCTAAGTCATCAGTTTTGCATAAGTGTTAGGATGTGTGTCCTTTCAAAGAACTTTTGAAGATTCTAAGATATTTAGCTCACACCACAACTTGCTAAATCTGTTCTCATCCAAGGGCTTTGTGAAGATATCCGCTAGCTGTTCTTCAGTCTTCACGTGGTCGATGGAGATGTCGCCCTTCAACACATGATCTAGCAGAAAATGATGACGAATTTGGATGTGCTTTGTCTTCAAGTGCTGAACTGGGTTGTGAGCAATCTCGATGGCACTCTTGTTGTCATAGTAGAGTGGCACATTCTTCATATTGATGCCATAGTCCTTGAGGGTTTGGTTCATCCACAACAATTGAGCACATCACAAACTAGCAACAATGTACTCAGCTTCAGAAGTGGATAGTGATACACAGTTCTGCTTCTTTGAGGACCAACATACTAAGGATCGTCCGAGGAAATGGCACGTGTTTGATGTTGACTTGTGATCCACTCGATCACCAGCATAGTCAGAGTCAGAATATCCAATGAGATCAAAAGACGAGCTCTTGGAATACCATAAGGAGTGTGAGCTAGATATCGAGAATATGTTTCATAGCCTTATGGTGTGATTTCTTTGGTGTAGCTTTAAAACGGGAACACATGCAAACACTAAGCATAATATTTGGCCTAGATGCACATAGATACAATAAAGAGCCAATCATGGAGCAGTATACCTTTTGATCAAAGCCTTTACCATTTTCATCGGTGCATAGATTACCATTTGTGGGCATAGGGATTTTGACGCCTTTGCAATCTTGCATGCCGAATTTCCTCAGCACATCCTTGAGGTATTTCTCTTGATATATGAATATGCCATTGCTTTGTTGACGAAATTGAAGACCTAAGAAGAATTTCAGTTCTCCCATCACAGACATTTGATATTCCTCACTCATCATATACGCAAATTCATCACTGTAACATTGGTTATTATAGCCAAAGATAATACCATCAACACATGTTTGGCACATGAATAATTCATCATCATAAGTTTTGGTAAAAAGAGTTGGGTCAAGTGAACCGGGTTGGAAGCCTTTCTTCATGAGGAATTCCTTTTAGTGTATCATACCACGCCCGAGGGGCCTGCTTGAGGCCATAGAGGGCCTTGTGAGTCTGAAGACTTTGTCAGGATGCTTAGGATCTTCAAAACCTTGGGGTTGAGCCACATATACTTCTTCCTCAAGCTTACCATTGAGGAATGCACTCTTCACATCCATTTGATATAAGATGATATTATGATGGTTAGCGTAAGCAAGAAATATGCGAATAGCCTCAAGTCTAGCAACAGGTGTAGACATTTCATCGAAATCAATTCCTTCAACCTGTGTGTAGCCTTGAGCTAGAAGACGAGCCTTGTTCCTCACCACTAGGCCATTTTTGTCTTGCTTGTTGTGGTAGATTCACTTAATACCGAAGATATTGTGCTTGCGAGGTTTTGGTCGCTTGACAAGCTCCCACACATCGTGAGCTTGAATTGATGTAATTCCTCTTGCATAGCTTGAATCCACTCTGGCTCTAGAAATGCCTCATCAACTTTGGTGGGCTCTATGATAGAGACAAAAGCAAAGTGCCCACAAAAGTTAGACAAATATGAAGCTTTTGAGCGTGTGAGAGGACCTAGTGCGTTGATGTCATTGATAATTTTCTCAATCTGCACTTCATTTGCAACGCGAGGATGTGCAGGTTGACGACTTTGATTGGGCTGAGCATTTTCTTCAGCGACATTGTCTTCAGATGCACCAGCATGATTTTCTTCACGATCTAGAATAACTTCTTCAGCAGATTCTTCTGTAGGTATGACATCCTCAGTAGCCTTGAACTCGATGGATTCCTGAGGAGACATTTCATCTAGCACAGGAGGTAGGTGCTCTCTTTGCGAGCTATTAGTTTCATCGAACCGCACATCTACAGTTTCCACAACCTTGTGGTGATAGGTGTTGAAGACTCTATAGGTGTGCGAGTCCTTTCCATAACCAAGCATAAAACCTTCATGTGCTTTCGGTGCAAATTTATAATTGTGATGACGATCTCTAATCCAACATTTAGCACCGAAGACTTTGAAATAACTCACATTGGGTTTCTTGTTAGTGAGGAGTTCATATGAGGTATTCTTGAAGAATTTGTGAAGATATACTCTGTTGATGATATGGCACGTAGTATCAATAGCCTCAGGCCAGAAGTGTCGAGGCGTCTTGTATTCATCAAGCATAGTGCGAGCCATCTCAACAAGAGTTCTTTCTTGCGCTCCATGATGCCATGTTGCTGAGGAGTGTATGGGGTAGATAACTCATGAGTGATACCAAGTTCATCAAGATAATCATCAAGACCAGTATTCTTGAACTCGGTCCCATTGTCACTCCGGATGTGCTTGATCTGCACACCGAAATTCATCGAGGCCCTTGAGGAAAATCGTTTGAAGACTTCCTGCACTTCAGTTTTGTAAGTGATGATATGCACCCATGTGTAACGAGAGTAATCGTCAACAATAACAAAACCATATAGAGATGCTGCATTTGTTAGTGTGGAATAATGAGTAGGACCAAACAGGTCCATGTGAAGCTATTCAAAAGGACGAGTGGTAGTCATGATAGTCTTCGAGGGATGCTTGGATCTGGTCATCTTTCTAGCCTCACAAGCCCCACAAAGATGGTCCTTGAGGAATTTGACACCCTCGATGCCGATGATGTGCTTCTTCTTCGCGAGTGTATGTAACTTCCTCATGCCAACATGACCTAGTCATCGATGCCATAGCCAGCCTTCTGAAGCTTTTGCAAGTAGACATGTGGCAGGTTGTGGTCCTGCAGAGAAATCAACAATATACGAGTCAACTCTCCTAAAGCCTTTGAAGACTTTGAAATTTGTCACATTCCATGAGCAAGATGCAATGATGTGATGCTAGGATAATTAGGCTACAGTAATCCCATGTTAATGATGCCACGTCACCACGGTTAATGTTGTTAGTCTCGCGTTTGTTCAAAATCGATTCAAACTCAAATTTGAATTTAAGTCAAACGATAAAGGTTTTCAATTATTAAAACTAAAATGTTCGGGTTGTGCCAAATATTGCATAGGTAATTATGGTGAAGGAACCACACTTTTAAAATGCTTAGATATTATAAGATAAATAAAACAGTAGGTAGAACAATTAAATAAATGCCCTTCTGTATTTTGTAAAATAACAAACTATTCTTTTAGTTGCCCAAAAGTTATTGTGGCAGTGGCTTAATTACATATACTAAATTAGGTACAACTTTGGCGTATTACTAAAACTAAAGTATATTGGAAATAAGAGAAAACAT
This sequence comes from Triticum aestivum, assembly GCF_018294505.1. Lineage (NCBI taxonomy): Eukaryota > Viridiplantae > Streptophyta > Magnoliopsida > Poales > Poaceae > Triticum > Triticum aestivum. The sequence goes on from NC_057798.1 coordinate 439,087,972, forward strand.
TAAAGAAAAATAATAAAAATAACAAAAAAACAAAAAACAAAAAGAAAAGAAAGGGATCTCCCCCATTGGGCCAACCGGCCCAGCTGGTAGCCAGGCCAGCCCAATTAGCCCAGGCCACCCCCCACTCTCCTACTAACCCGCACTACGCGAACCTATCCCCACTGACCACACACACTCACCCCCCACGTCGCTCTCTGCCCCTCCCCCCGATCCAGATCTGGATCGGGGCTCGCCGCACCGACCGCGCCGCCGTCGCCGCTCGCCACTCACCGGAGCCACCTCGCCGGACTGCCTCCCCGTACCCGTCGCGCGTCCCCGTCTTCCTCCCCGAATGGCTTCTTCGAGCCTCGCCGCCCCTCATCCCTCCAACATGGGTGAGCCCCCGGGCTCCAGCCTCGCTCCCTCTCTCTACCCCTCGCCGTGGCTTGCTGCCATCGCGTGCCACCCTCGCACGCCTGCGCTCGCGTGAGCACGCGCCCGCCCTGCCTCTATCTCATGCGCGGCCCACCCGCTCCTCTGCTCCGCGCCACGCCGTCCACTCCCTGCCACGCCGCGTGTACCGCTATGCTGCGCTCATCGCCACCCCATGCCCGACGCCGCTCGGGCTCCCTCCACCAGCTGCCTCCGCCGCCTGCCGCTCTCCCTCCTGCGCGCTCGCCCGCGATCCCCTAGTGTGTCGGGCCACGCCCGACCTCCCAGCCATGCGCCCACGCGCTGGCCATGCTGGCCTCTCCCGCCTCGTGCGCCCCCATTGGCTTCTCGTCGGCTTCCCGAACCGCCGCCCCGTTTTCGTACTGCGGCGGCCATGCTGCTGCGCTGTGCCGGCGCGCAGCCCTGGCCCTCTGCGCCGCTCCTGCCGCTCGTCGCGGTGGCCGCCGGTGCCCATCACCTGTCCCTCCCGTGTCGACCTGGGCGGGTGCCCAGCGCCCGCTCTAGGCGCCCATTAACGCCGCCCCGCTATGGCCTCTGTGCCACTGGACAACTGGGGAACTTTAAAAATATATATTAATCAATTAACTTAATTAACTTAATTAATTTTGTTTAATTAACCTAATCGTTTAAATGAACTAATTAAACTTGTTTAGTTAGCCTTAGTAAGTGACAGTGGGACCCACACGACAGTTTGACTAAGTCAACTGTCTGGTTGACTGCTGCATCACCCTGACATCATGCTCACGTCATAATTACATTTTCTAATTAAATTAATTATGTTAATTCTAAAAATGATTTAAATCTTATAAATTAATATAAAATAATCCGTAACTCGGATGAAGAAACTTTTTACATGAAAGTTGCTCAGAACGACGAGACAATTCCGATTACGTAGTCCATTCATCCACGACACATCCCTAGCATAGTTAACATGCAACAATCCACCTCCGTTTCATCTGCCTGAAAACTTCAAACACCAGGAATACTTTCTCACATGTTTTCCCTCTTCGCCAGTAGCACCTAGTACTGCGTTAGGTCACCCCTAGCACTGCGTATTCCCATGTTATGCCTTGTGATGCTTTGATTGCTCTGTTATTTATTGTGTTCCACCTCCATTACTTCTTTCCGGTAGACATTGAGACCGCTGCAGGTACCCCCGTGATCGACTACATCGACGATGACCCCTCCTTGCCGGAGCAACCAAGCAAGTCCCCCTCCCTCTTGATCAAGCCGATATCGCCTATTCCTTCTCTCTACTACTTGCATTAGAGTAGTGTAGCATGTTACTGCTTTCGGTTAATCCTATCCTGCTGCATAGCCTAACAGTGTTGCTATAGTTGTTACCCTTACCTGCAATCCTAAATTCTTAGTATAGGATGCTAGTATTACATGAGTGGCCCTACATTCTTGTCAGCCTGCCATGCTATACTATCAGGCCATGATCACGTCAGGTGTTGATCACGGGTATATACTATATACCTTATACATGAAACATGTGGTGACTAAAGTCGGGTCGGCTTGTAGAGTACCCATGAGTGATTCACGGATTGGGGGCAGAAAGGACATTTGTCCCAATGGCCCTCTGAGTGGATCTTCGTGGCAGAGCGACAGGGCAGGTTGAGACCTCCTAGGTGAGAGGTGGGCCTGACCCCTGGCCAGCGTCCGCGGTTACATCAATTAACATGCTTAACGAGATCTTGGTATTTGATCTGAGTCTTGCTACGAGCCTATACGCACTAACCAACTATGTGGGAACAATTGTAGGCACTTGACATTATGGTATCAGCCGAAGCCTTCTTGACGTCAGCGGTTGAGCGGCGTGCGCCGGATTGGACTGGAATGCCTGCTCTCGTATTAGGGAGGCTGGGTCTGCTTCCGGCCACCCACGTAACATGCAGGAGTGCAATGGGCGATGGGCCCAGAGCCCTGCGTGCTTAGGATTTAGACCAGTGTGCTGACCTCTCTGTTGTGCCTAGGTAGGGCTACGACGTGTTGATCTTCCGAGGCAGGACATGACCCAGGAAAGTGTGCCCGGCTAGAGGGATCGAGCGTGTTGGGTAATGTGGTGCACCCATGCAGGGAAGTTTATCTATTCGAATAGCCGCGTCCTGATAACCCACAAGTGTAGGGGATCACAACAGCTTTCGAGGGTGAAGTACAACCCAAATTTATTGATTCGAGACAAGGGGAGCCAAAGAATATTCTTGAGTATTAGCAGTTGAGTTGTCAATTCAACCACACCTGGATAACTTAGTATCTGCAACAAAGTATTTAGTAGCAAAGTAATATGATAATAAAGGTAACAGTGGAAAAAGTAAAGATAATTGTTTTTGGGTTTTTGTAGTGACTGTAACAGTAGCAACGGAAAAGTAAATAAGCAAAGAACAATATGTGAAAAGCTCGTAGGCAATGGATCAGTGATGGATAATTATGCCAGATGCGATTCCTCATGTAATAGCTATAACATAGGGTGACATAGAACGAGCTCCAGTTCATCAATGTAATGTAAGCATGTATTCCGTAAATAGTCATACGTGCTTAAGGAAAAGAACTTGCATGACATCTTTTGTCCTACCCTCCCGTGGCAACGGGATCCTAGTGAAAACTAAGGGATATTAATGCCTCCTTTTAATAGAGAACCGGAACAAAGCATTATCACATAGTGAATACATGAACTCCTCAAACTACGGTCATCACCGAGAAGTATCCCGATTATTGTCACTTCGGGGTTGTCGGATCATAACACATAATAGGTGACTATAGACTTGCAAGATAGGATCAAGAACACACATATATTCATGAAGACATAATAGGTTCAGATCTGAAATCATGGCACTCAGGCCCTAGTGATAAGCATTAAGCATAGCAAAGTCATAGCAACATCAATCTCAGAACATAGTGGATACTAGGGATCAAACCCTAACAAAACTAACTTGATTACATGGTAAATCTCATCCAACCCATCACCGTACAGCAAGCCTACGATGGAATTCCTCACGCACGGCGATGAGCATCATGAAATTGGTGATGGAGGATGGTTGATGATGACGACAGTGATGAATCCCCCTCTCCGGAGCCCCGAACGGACTCCAGATCAGCCCTCCCGAGAGAGATTAGGGCTTGGCGGTGGCTCCGTGTCGTAAAACGTGATGAAACTTTCTCCCTGATTTTTTTCTCCAGGAACGTGAATATATGGAGTTGGATTTGAGGTCGATGGAGGTCCAGGGGCCCACGAGATAGGAGGGCGCGCCCTAGGGGGGGCTCCCCCTGTCTCGTGGACAGGCTCTGGGCCCCCTGGTGTATTTCTTTCGCCTAGAAATTCTTATTAATTCCAAAAGGTGCCTCCGTGGATTTTCAGGACATTCCGAGAACTTTTCTTTTCTACACATAAAACAACATCATGGCAGTTCTGCTGAAAACAGCGTCAGTTCGGGTTAGTTTCATTCAAATCATGCAAGTTAGAGTCCAAAACAAGGGCAAAAGTGTTTGGAAAAGTAGATACATTGGAGACGTATCAACTCCCCCAAGCTTAAACCTTTGCTTATCCTCAAGCAATTCAGTTGATAAACTGGAAGTGATAAAGAAAAACTTTTACAAACTCTGTTTGCTCTTGTTGTTGTAACATGAAAAACCAGCATTCAAGTTTCAGCAAATATTATGAACTAACCATACTCACAATAACACTTAGGTCTCACAATTACTCATATCAATAGCATAATCAGCTAGCGAGCCATAATAATAAAACTCGGATGACAATACTTTCTCAAAATAATCATAACATGATATAACAAAATGGTATCTCGCTAGCCCTTTCTGAGACCGCAAAACATAAATGCAGAGCACCTTTAAAGATCAAGGACTGACTAAACATTGTAATTCATGGTAAAAGAGATCCAGTCAAGTCATACCCAATATAAACCAATAGTAATGAATGCAAATGACAGTGTGCTCTCCAGCGGGTGCTTTTAATAAGAAGGGTGATGACTCAAACATAAAAGTAAATAGATAGGCCCTTCGTAGAGGGAAGCAGGGATTTGTAGAGGTGCTAGAGCTTGATTTTAAAATAGAGATTGGATAAAATTTTGAGCGGCATACTTTCACTATCAACGCAACAACTATGAGATGGTTGTATCTTCCATACTACATGCATTATAGGCAGTTCCCAAACAGAATGGTAAAGTTTTATACTCCCCCAACCACCAACAAGCATCAATCCATGGCTTGCTCGAAACAACGAGTGCCTCCAACTAACAACAGCCCTGGGGGAGTTTTGTTTAATTATTTTGATTTGCTTTGATCTTTTTTGGATCAAGGGACTGGGCATCCCGGTTACCGGCCCTTTCTCGTGAATGAGGAGCGGAGTCCACTACTCTTGAGAATAACCCACCTAGCATGGAAGATATAGGAAGCCCTAGTTGTAACATGAGTTGCTCGAGCATACGAAACAGAATTTCATTTGAAGGTTTGTAGTTTGGCACATACAAATTTACTTGGAACGACAGGTAAATACCGCATATAGGTAGGTATAGTGGACTCATATGGAACAACTTTGGGGTTTAAGGAGTTTGGATGCACAAGCAGTATTCCCGCTTAGTACAGGTGAAGGCTAGAAAAAGACTGGGAAGCGACCAACTGAGAGAGCGACAACAATCATAAACATGCATTAAAATTAATTCACACCGAGTACAAGCATGAGTAGGATATAATCCACCATGAACATAAATATCATGAAGGCTATGTTGATTTGATTCAACTACATGCGTAAACATGTGCCAAGTCGAGTCACTCAATTCATTCAAAGGTGGATACCATCCCATCATATCACATCATAATCATTCTAATAGCATGTTGGCACGCAAGGTAAACCATTATAACTCATAGCTAATCAAGCATGGCACAAGCAACTATAATCTCTAAATGTCATTGCAAATATGTTTACTTCATAATAGCTGACTCAGAAACGATGAACTCATCATATTTACAAAAACAAGATAGGTCAAGTTCATACTAGCTTTTCTCATCCCAATAAGTCCATCATATATCATCATTATTGCCTTTCACTCGTACGACCGAACGATGTGTATAATAATAATAGTGCACGTGCATTGGACTAAGCTGGAGTCTGCAAGCATTCAACTCAAGAGGGAAGACAAGATAATATGGGCTCTAAGTTAAATAAACAATCATGCATATGAGAGCCACTAAACATTTTCAATAAGGTCTTCTCGACCCCCAAAGGAAAGAAAAGAAAATAAAACTATTTACACGGGAAAGCTCCCAATAAGTAAGAAGAAGAACAAGAAATCTTTTTGGGTTTTCATTTTAATTCTACTACAAGAAGAAAATTAAACTAACTAATTTTTTTTGGTTTTTTCTTAAGGTTTAACAAATACACAAGAAGAAAATGAGAAAAAAGAAATTTAAACTAGCATGGATAATACAATGAAAGAGTATGAGCACCGACGACTAGTGTGTGAACATGAATGTAAAGTCGGTGAGAAATACGTACTCCCCCAAGCTTAGGCTTTTGGCCTAAGTTGGTCTAGTACCAAGGACCGCCTGGGTGATATCCATAAGTGAAACTGGGGTTGTACTGAGATGCAGAGGCAACCGCCTACTGAGCAGCAGCGTGTTGGCGAGCTGCCTCCACTCCCCTCTCGTATTCAGCTGCTTCCTCCCTGGTGATAACATATCTTCCTTTTTCCTGATAATCAAAAAGGTAGGGAGTAGGAAGAGTAACAGGGACGATGTTGCGTCTGTCATAGATCAGTCGATAATGGAGGAATTATTCATTCCTTTGAAGAAGTTGATGATTGAACATAGCTTCTTTATCCAAATAAACAGGAGGTAAAATCATATCCCCCTCTCGTGGGGCTATATTAAGATAATTAGCCACAAGGGTTGCATAAATTCCTCCAAATAAATTTCCCTTTCTACTATTATTCTGCAACCTACGTGCAACTATTGCCCCCAAGTTATAACCTTTATAACCTGACACAACACTCTTGAGGACACAAAGATCAGGGACACACATGTGACATGCTTCGTCCTTACCGTTAATGCATCTACCAATAAAGAGAGAAAATAATGTATAGCAGGAAAATGAATGCTCCCTATGGTAGCTTGTGCTATGTCTCTAGATTCTCCCACAGTAATACTAGCAAGAAAATCTCTAAATTCAGATTTGCGAGGATCATTAATATTACCTCACTGCGGGAATTTGCAAGCAGTTGTGAAATCCTCTAAATCCATGGTATAAGACGTATCATAAATATCAAACATGACACTAGGATAATTACGCACACAGTTATATTGGAACCTCCACACAAAGGAATCAGTCAATTGATAGTACTGAGGACACTTATCTTGTAAGAAGTCCTCCACCTCAGCATTACGCACAAACGCGTCAAATTCCTCCTTGAAGCCTGCTTCGACCATAAAATCATTAGATGGCCACTCACAAGCTCGTACATCCGTGTCCCTCGGCAATTCAACATCTTGCTCACATATAGCAATCCTTGGCCCTTTCTTTGCCGAGGAACCACCTTGGTACATTCTTCTAAGCATAATTCTTTTTCTGAAAATTTCTGAAATTTTAGTAAGTTCAAAATAAAAGTGAATAAAACTAAACAAGATTGGTAGCAACTACTCCTACAAGTTCCTAGAGCCTATATCATGCATTGGAATTTCTTGGGACCTCAAAAATTTAACATGCAAGCTCAAGAACATGGTCACCTATACAGAAAAAATTTGCAATGAATAAAGCACTAGAACAAAAACTAATTGGACCAATGGAGAAGTCACATACCAAGCAACAATCTCCCAAAGCAGTTTTGTGAATGGAGCTTTGAGCAAGGAGATCGAAAATCATAGCAAAACGAGCTAGAACTCGTGCTTGAGCTGGATGGGGATTTTTTTGGGTAGAATATGAAGTGTGTGGGTGTGATAACTCGCAAGTATACGGGATAGCTGTAACCTCTTTCGATAAGTAAGAGTGTCGAACCCAATGAGGAGCTAAAGGTAGAACAAATACTCTCTCAAGTCCTATCGGCCACTGATACGACTCTACGCACGCTTGATGTTCGCTTTACCTAGAACAAGTATGAAACTAGAAGTACTTTGTAGGTGTTGTTGGATAGGTTTGCAAGATAATAAAGAACGCGTAAACAAAACTAGGGGTTGTTAAGATAAAGATGCAATGAAGTAAATAGAGCGAGTGTGGAAAAGTGGTGGTAGGAGTTGTGGAATTGTCCCTAAGCAATTGACTACGTTACTAGACCGATAGCAAGTTTTATGTGGGAGAGGCCACTGCTAGCATGTCATCCCTGACTTGGAATTCCATGCACTTATGATTGGAACTATTAGCAAGCAGTCTGCAACTACTAACGTTCATTAAGGTAAAACCCAACCATAGCATTAAGATATATTGGTCCCCCTTCAATCCCGTATGTATCAATTTCTATGCTAGGCTGAAGCTTCTGTCACTCTTGCCCTCCAATACATAGTCCTATCAACATACAACTAACCCTATGGTGTGATCCACGCGCGCGCTCATATGATGGGCACCAAAGGACAGCAACATAACCACAAGCAAATTAAATCAATCATAGCAATTCATCAACCACCAATAGGACAACGAAAATCTACTCAAACATTATAGGATGGCAACACATCATTGGAAAATAATATGAAGCATAAAGCACAATGTTCAAGTAGAGGGTACAGCGGGTTGCGGGAGAGTGGACCGCTGAATATAGATGGGGGAAGGTGATGGAGATGTTGGTGAAGATGATGGAGGTGTTGGTGAAGATCGCGGTGATGATGATGGCCCACGACGGCGTTCCGGCGCCACCAGAAGCAAGGGGGAGAGAGCCCCCTTCTTCTTCCTTGACCTTCCCCCTAGATGGGAGAAGGGTTTCCCCTCTGGTCCTTGGCTCCCATGGCTTGGGAGGGGCGAGATCCCCTCCAAGATTGGATCTATATCTCTGTTTCTGCGTTCTCAGATTCTAGCCCTTCACCGTTTCCTTTATATCTGGAGATCCGTAACTCCGATTGGGGTGAATCTTTTGCCCAGATTTTTCTCATAAAATTAGCTTTCTTGTGGCAAAAGAAGAGCATCAACCTCCTTACGGGTGGCCCACGAGAGTCTAGGGCGCGCCCAGGGGAAGGGCACGCCCCCCTGTCTCGTGGCCACCCCGGACACCGTTTCGCGTTGATTCTTCCTCTAGAAAATCCCAAATATTCCAAAATAATTCTCTGTCCGTTTTTATCCCATTTGGATTCCGTTTGATATTGGGTTTCTGCGAAACATAAAACATGCAACAAACAGGAACTAGCACTCGGCACTGGATCAATATGTTAGTCCCAAAAATAGTATAAATAGTTGCCAAAAGTATATGAAAATTGAATAATATTGGCATGGAACAATCAAAAATTATACATACGACGGAGACGTATCAGCATCCCCAAGCTTAATTCCTGCTCGTCCTCGAGTAGCTAAATGATAAAAAAAAAGATATTTGTTGATGTGGAATGCTACCTAGCATAATCTTGATTATGTGTCTAATCATGGCATGAATATTAAGATACGAGTGATTCAAAGCAATAGTCTATCATTTGCATAAAAACAATAATACTTCAAGCATACCAACCAAGCAATTATGTCTTATCGAAATAACATAGCCAAAGAAAGCTCATCCCTACAAAATCATATAGTGTGGCTATGCTCCATCTTCATCACACAAAGCATTCAAATCATGCACAACCCCGATGACGAGCCGAGCAATTGGTTCATACTTTTTAACGCGCTTCAACTTTTTCAACTCTTACGCAATACATGAGCGCAAGCCATGGACATAGCACTATGGTGGTATATGGTGGTGGTTGTGAGGACAAAAAGGGAGAAGATAGTCTCACATCAACTAGGCGTATCAACGGGCTATGGAGATGCCCATCAATAGATATCAATGTGAGTGAGTAGGGATTACCATGCAACCAATGCACTAAGAGCTATAAGTGTATGAAAGCTCAAACTGGAAACTAAGTGGGTGTGCATCCAACTTGCTTGCTCATGAAGACCTCGGGCGTTTGAGGAAGCCCATCATCGGAATATACAAGCCAAGTTCTATAATGAAAATTCCCACTAGTATATGAAAGTGAAAGCATAGGAGGCTCTCTCTATGAAGAACATGGTGCTACTCTGAAGCACAAGTGTGGTAAAAGGATAGTAACATTGCCCCTTCTCTCTTTTTCTCTCATTTTTTTCTTTTTCTTTTTCATTTTTTTCCTTTTTTTCTTTTTGGTGGGATTCTTTGGCCTCCTTTTTTTATTTGGGCTTCCTTGGCCTCTTTTATTTTTCAAAAAGTCCGGAGTCTCATCCCGACTTATGGGGGAATCATAGTCTCCTTCATCCTTTCCTCACTGGGGCAATGCTCTAATAATGATGATCATCACACTTTTATTTACTTACAACTCAATATTACAACTCTCGAACAAAGATATGACTCTATATGAATGCTTCCGGCGGTGTACCGGGATGTGCAATGATCTAGCATAGCAATGAAATCAAAAAACGGACAAGCCATGAAAACATCATGCTAGCTATCTTACGATCATGCAAAGCAATATGACAATGAATGCTCAAGTCATGTATATGATGATGATGGAAGTTGCATGCAATATATCTCGGAATGGCTATGGAAATGCCATAATAGGTATGTATGGTGGCTGTTTTGAGGAAGGTAAATAATGGGTTCATGATACCGGCGAAAGTTGCACGGCACAATAGAGGCTAGCAAAGTGGAAGGGTGAGTGTGCGTATATCCATGGACTCACATTAGTCATAAAGAACTCATATACTTATTGCAAAAGTCTACTTAGCCCTCGAAGCAAAGTACTACTACGCATGCCCCTAGGGGGATAGATTGGTAGGAAAGGACCATCACTCATCCCCGACTGCCACTCATAAGGAAGACAATCAACAGACACTTCATGCTCCAACTTCGTTACATAACGGTTCACCATACGTGCATGCTACGGGACTTGCAAACCTAAACACAAGTATTTTTCAATTTCACAATTACTCAACTAGCGCGACTCTAATATCGCCACCTTTATATCGCAAAGCTATTGCAAGGAATCAAACATATCATATTTAGTGATCCACAAGTTTTATGTAGGATTTTATGACTAACCATGTGAATGACCAATTCCTGCCATCTCTCTAAATAGATATAAGTGAAGCGAGAGAGTTTAATTCTTTATACAAAAGATATGCCCATGCTCTAATAAATATAAGTGAAGCAAAAGAATATTCTACAAATGGTGGTTTCCTATGTGAAGAGAAACAGGCAATCCAACTTCAAATGATATAAGTGAAGCACATGAAGCATTCTATAAAGCCACACTCAAAAGATTTAAGTGAAGTGCAATGAGCATTCTATAAATCAACCAAGGACTATCTTATACTAGTATGGTGCATAAAATACAAGTGAAAACTATATGCAAAAGACGCTCCAAGATTTGCACATATCGCATTAATGAAACTAATCCGAAAACATATCGATACTTGTTGAAGAAAGAGGGGATGCCTTCCGGGGCATCCCCAAGCTTAGACGCTTGAGTCTCCTTGAATATTTACTTGGGGTGCCTCGGGCATCCCCAAGCTTGAGCTCTTGCCTCTCTTCCTTTTCCTCATATCGAGACCTCCTCGATTAGACACTTCATCCACACAAAACTTCAACAGAAAACTCGGTAAGATCCGTTAGTATAATAAAGCAAATCACCACTCTAAGTACTATTGCAAACCAATTCATATTTTGTTTTTTCATTGTGTCTACTGTAGTATAACTTTTCCATGGCTTAATCCACTAATATAAATTTATAGATTCGTCAAAACAAGCAAACTATGCATCAAAAACAGAATCTGTCAAAAACAGAACAGTCTGTAGCAATCTGAACATCCACCATACTTATGTTACCCCAAAATTTATCCAAAATTAGGAAACATAAACAAGTTGTATAGCAAGACAGTGCAAAAATAATCAGAACCATTTGACGTTCTAGTTAAAAATGTAAAATCCCGCACTACAACCAAAGTTTCTGTCTTGCACCGTACAAACCAACAAGCATTGTAAACATCCTAAAGGCAAACCTTGGAACATTATTTTTATAATAGAAAGGAATTGTACAAGGGGATAATTATTTTTGATGAAAATTTTCTGTAATCAAGATTCACAAAGTTTCCGTGAGCATGAACAAAGTTCAAGGAGCTCCCCCACTTCAACAATGCTTGTCTCTCTCACTTTCACTTTCCTTTTTGAAAAGTTTTTGTGTTTCCCTATTTATTTTTTTATTTTTAAACTATATAAAAGCACTCAACAGGAATAAACGACTCTCTAAAACTTCCGGGTTGTCTCCCTGGCAGCGCTTTCTTTAAAGCCATTAAGCTAGGCATTTAGTGCTCAAGTAATGAATCCACCCGGATCCCAAGGTATATCAAAGCCAATTTTAATTAACAATGATTTGTAATTTAGTAGTGAGCACAAAGTAATATATATCATGCAACAACGAAGTCTAACTCTCTTCTTATGCATCGGCATGTCATAAGAGAACAATTCATGCACACATAGTAAAGGCCAATGCATAGTATAAGCAGTTTCTTGCAATTTCATAGTATGGGAAACATAGAGAGGTGGAGAAATAGTTCCTCTCTCATAATAATTGCAAGTAGGAGCAGCAAGCACATGCATATTACATTCATCAAAATCATCATGTGCAATGGTAAAAGGCAACCCATCAATATAATCCTTAATAAGCACAAACTTCTCCGATAAAGTGTAGTAGGGAGAATTCAAAAAGATAATAGGACTATCATGCGTGGGTGCAATAGCAAAAATTTCATGTTTAACATAAGGAACTATAGAAAGTTCATCTCCATAAGCATAATTCATATTGGCATCTTGGCCACAAGCATAGCAAGTATCATCAAAAAGGGAAATTTCAAACAAATTCAAGGGATCATAGAAATCATCATAGCAATCATCCTTCGGTAAGCACGAAGGGGAATTAAATAATGTATGGGTTGGAGGGTTACTCTCATTAGAAGGTGGGCACGGGTACCTAATCCACTCTTCCTCCTTTTGTTCTTCGCACTCCTCATCATCTTTTTCATCCAATGAGCTCATAGTTTCATCAATTCCTTCTTCCATAGCTTCCTGCAAAATATTAGTCTCTTCTTGGACAGCGGAGACTTTCTCCATAAATGCGTTAATATAGTAATTGTATTCATAATTTTCATAGCAATATCTAAGTATAGCAAGATTTTCAGGCCTATAAACACCATCATCATCAAAATCTTCATACTTTTCAAACAAAGATTCAATTTCATAAGCAGCCTTAAAAGCAACAAATTCTTCTATTTGTTCCACATCATAGTAATCATATATACCATTAGCATAAGAAGCTAAGGTTTCATTATCATTAAATTTGCATGAAAAGGGAAGGTGTGGATCCTTCAACCTAGAGCAACAAGTAATATCATATCTCAAGCATAGATCCCGGGCATACCAATGCAACATAATAAATTGATCCCATAATAGTTTCCCTTTTTGTGTCGAGCGATAATCCCTAAAGTATTCACGTTGATCCAACGTGTCTCCCATTATAAAGTTGAATGGGGCTTTCTCAGGATTATCAAAGTAGTACATAATATCTTTCACATAATGAGAATCGAGGGTTTTAGGAGTTACCCCATCTCTATTAGTAGCAAGTACACCTAATTTTTTTGGTATTTCCTGTTCCATATCCCTAACTAAAGATAGAGAACAACTTCGAACAGAAAATAAAAATTACTTAGTGATAAAGCAAACAAGCACACACAAGAATATTCACCCCACGCTATGACTCCTCGGCAACGGCGCCAGAAAAAGGTCTTGATAACCCGCAAGTATACGAGATAGTTGTAGCCTCTTTCGATAAGTAAGAGTGTCGAACCCAATTAGGAGCTAAAGGTAGAACAAATACTCTCTCAAGTCATATCGGCCACTGATACGACTCTACGCACACTTGACGTTCGCTTTACCTAGAACAAGTATGAAACTAGAAGTACTTTGTAGGTGTTGTTGGATAGGTTTGAAGATAGTAAAGAACGCATAAACAAAAACTAGGGGCTGTTAAGATAAAGATGCAATAAAGTAAATAGAGCGAGTGTGGAAAAGTGGTGGTAGGAGTTGTGGAATTGTCCCTAAGCAATTGACTATGTTACTAGACCGATAGCAAGTTTTATGTGGGAGAGGCCACTGCTAGCATGTCATCCCTGACTTGGAATTCTATGCACTTATGATTGGAACTATTAGCAAGCAGTCCGCAACTACTAATGTTCATTAAGGTAAAACCCAACCATAGCATTAAGATACATTGGTCCCCCTTCAATCCCGTAAGTATCAATTTCTATGCTAGGCTGAAGCTTCTGTCACTCTTGCCCTCCAATACATAGTCCTATCAACATACAACTAACCCTATGGTGTGATCCACGCGCGCGCTCATATGATGGGCACCAAAGGACAGCAACATAACCACAAGCAAATTAAATCAATCATAGCAATTCATCAACCACCAATAGGAAATTGAAAATCTACTCAGACATCATAGGATGGCAACACATCATTGGAAAATAATATGAAGCATAAAGCACCATGTTCAAGTAGAGGGTACAGAGGGTTGCGGGAGAGTGGACCACTGAATATAGATGGGGGAAGGTGATGGAGATGTTGGTGAAGATGATGGAGGTGTTGGTGAAGATCGCGGTGATGATGATGGCCCCCGGCGGCGTTCCGGCGCAACCGAAAGCAAGGGGGAGAGAGCCCCCCTTCTTCTTCTTCTTCCTTGACCTTCTCCCTAGATGGGAGAAGGGTTTCCCCTCTGGTCCTTGGCTCCCATGGCTTGGGAGGGGCGAGAGCCCCTCCAAGATTGGATCTATCTCTCTGTTTCTGCGTTCTCAGATTCTACCCCTTCACCGTTTCCTTTATATCTGGAGATCCGTAACTCCGATTGGGGTGAATCTTTTGCCCAGATTTTTCTCGTAAAATTAGCTTTCTTGAGGCAAAAGAAGAGCGTAAACCTCCTTACAGGTGTCCCACGAGAGTCCAGGGCGTGCCCAGGGGGGGAGGGCACGCCCCCTGTCTCGTGGCCACCCCGGACACCGTTTCGCGTTGATTCTTCCTCCGGAAAATCCCAAATATTCCAAAATAATTCTCCGTATGTTTTTATCCCATTTGGATTCTGTTTGATATTGGGTTTCTGCGAAACATAAAACATGCAACAAACAGGAAGTGGCAGTGGGCATTGGATCAATATGTTAGTCCCAAAAATAGTATAAAAAGTTGCCAAAAGTATATGAAAGTTGAATAATATTGGCATGGAACAATCAAAAATTATAGATACGACGAAGACGTATCAGGGTGCTGGAATAAGTGGAGGGGGCCCACCAGGGGCCCACGAGACAGGGGGGCGCTCCCTATAGGGGAGGCGCGCCCTCCACTCTCGTGGCCTACTGAGGGAGTCCTGGACTAAGGGGTGTCCGGATAGCCGAACTATCATCATTGGCCAGACTCCAAGACTATGAAGATACAAGATTGAGGACTTCGTCCCGTGTCCGGATGGGACTTTCCTTGGCGTGGAAGGCAAGCTTGGCGATATGGATATGTAGATCTCCTACCATTGTAACCGACTCTGTGTAACCCTAGCCCTCTCCGGTGTCTATATAAACCGGATGGCTTTAGTCCGTAGGACGAACAACAATCATACCATAGGCTAGCTTCTAGGGTTTAGCCTCCTTGATCTCGTGGTAGATCTACTCTTGTAATACACATCATCAATATTAATCAAGCAGGACGTAGGGTTTTACCTCCATCAAGAGGGCCCGAACCTGGGTAAAACATCGTGTCCCTTGTCTCCTGTTACCATCCGCCTAGACGCACAGTTCGGGACCCCCTACCCGAGATCCGCCGGTTTTGACACCGACATTGGTGCTTTCATTGAGAGTTCCTCTGTGCCGTCACAATCAGTAAGGATGCCTTTTCCCGTCTTTAAAGACGGCTCTGTCGTCAAGGGAGCTTTGGCCGCCGGCCAAACTATCCGGCTAGGTGGTTTTCTTATGACCGCTTGTTCGACCACCGCTCCGACAATGACCTCTCAGGTCATCAAAAGCGACCTCCACGTCAGCTTGGAATTCGCCGAGCAGCTAGATCCGATGGAGCTCTCCTCCGTGAACGAGCTCTTGGATCGCACCGCCGCCCTGGGAGTCGCTACAAACTATGATCAGATTGGGCTTAAAACCGATCTGAGAGAAATTAACTCTCCCCAGGCTACACACCACGTTGTTGTGGTAGAGGAACAATGCGGCGACTCTTCTTCTATGTTAAAAACCACCTATGTCCGGATTCCCGATCCCTCCATGCCGGATTCCCGCGAAGGGACGGACGTCAATCAAACACTGAACCTAAAGTCAGGCATCGGACCAGATTTGTTGGGAGGCATCCAACAAACCAAGCTTCCAAATCCGGAAACTTCTTGGCCTTTGAGCCTCAGATCGGGCCGGGTGCCGAACTTAATTCCACCCGCCCACGCAAACATAAGCGATCTATCTCAAATACGGCAATAGCCCGATGAAACAGTACATCATTACTGGGCCAGATTCCTCCTAGTTATGAACAGGATAAAGGACTGCCGTGAAGAAAGCGTGATTTCAATTTTTTGCAACAATTGCACGGACAAGGGAATCATAAATGCCATAAGTCGTCGTGAAGTTACACGCTTCGCCGACCTAGCGACCATTGTACAAAAATACTGTGCGATGGAGAGTGCCTGGAAAACCGAAACCAAGTTTTGGGACAATCCGGCCCTGAATACAACCCCAATCCGAAATAAAAGGGTGCGTCATACCCAAGCACCTGGATTAAAAACCAAAAAGCAAAAAACCCCTAAAGGGCACGGAACCGTACTGGAGGGATGGCTCAACGGACCCTGCAAAATCCACAGTATGGAGGGCGCCACTCCAACACATAGCCTTCGAGCATGTTGGATACTACGGCAGGTGGCCAAAAGTGGCGAAGGCTTTCTAGCCCCGGGCAACCAGCCCAGCAGTACCAGTACGGTATTAACAGTCTTCGAGACTTTTGCATCAAATAACATGCGGAAGTGAACAATCCGCAGCCTCGCTGAAGTCTACCAAGTAGCAACAACAAATCCATGGAGCGACACGGCTATCACCTTCAATGCCAGCGATGAACCTAAATTCCGAACATCTCGAGCACCAGCCACATTGGTCCTCAGTCCGATAGTGGACGGCTTTCGTCTTACCAAGGTAATCATGGATGGCGACAGCGGATTAAACCTCATCTACGAGGAAACCCTTCAAAAAATGGAAATTGACTGGAGCCGCATTGAGCGGAGCAGCACAACCTTCAGGGGAATAATCCCTAGTCGAGAAGTACGCTGCACAGGAAAAATCACACTAGACGTAGTGTTCGGCTCGCCGGACAACTACAGGTCCGAAGAGGTCACGTTCCAAGTGGCCCCATTCGGCAGCGGATATCACGCCTTGTTAGGGAGGGAGGCATTCACAATCTTCCAAGCTATACCCCATTACGGGTACATGAAGCTCAAAATGCCCGGTCCCAATGGAATAATCACTCTCACCAGTGATCCTGATATAGCACTCCACGCTGAAAATAAGACAGCCGCACTGGCCCTAGAGGCACTATCAGAAGCCTTAGCGGCAGAGGAACTCACTGCGCTGCGCTACACGGTGGATAGGGACGATGTGATACTCGATAAGAGGTCCAAGTCCACCTCCTTTAAACCAGCGGATGAAGTAGTCAAATTCCAGGTCCATCCAACGGACCCCACAAAGACGGCCTCCATCGGGGCACAATTGAATCCTGATGTAGAAGCCGCAGTACGAGAATTCCTTCGGGAAAATTGGGACATTTTCACCTGGCATCCTTCAGATATGCCAGGGATCCCACGCAGGCTGGCAGAACACAGCCTAAACATCCTAAAAGGATTCAAGCCAGTCAAACAGGCTCTTTGGCGATTTTCCGAACCCAAAAGACAGGCAATGGGAGAGGAGCTACCCAAACTCTTAGAAGCCGGATTCATCAGAGATATAAAACATCCGGACTGGCTAGCCAACCTGGTAATGGTACCAAAAAAGGACAAATCCTGGCACCTTTGTGTCGATTTCAAAGACCTTAACAAGGCCTGTCCAAAGGACCCTTTCCCTCTCCCTCGCATCGACCAAATCATCGATGCTACCGCAGGGCACGATTCATTGTGCTTCCTCGACGCATACTCCAGATACCATCAAATCAAGATGGTGGAAAAAGACCAGGCCGCAACGGCATTTATTACTCCATACGGACCATTCTGCTTCAACACAATGCCCTTCGGACTCAAAAACGCCGGCGCAACATATCAGCGCATGATTCAGACATGTCTGGCCACCCAGATAGGCAAAACAGTCGAGGCATACGTAGACGATGTGGTCGTCAAGACCAAACACGTCGAAGCTCTAGTAGACGACTTGAGGGTGACATTCGACAACCTCCGAGCATATGACATTAAGCTCAACCCGGAAAAATGTGTTTTCGGCGTACCAGCCGGAAAGCTCTTGGGCTTCATTGTATCCGATAGAGGAATTGAAGCAAACCCAGCCAAGATCCAAGCTCTGTCACAATTGGATATCCCAAAAGACCTGAAGCAAATACAAAAACTAACCGGATGCATGGCGGCTCTAAGCCGCTTCATCTCCCGTTTGGGAGAAAAGGCACTGCCCCTTTATCGCCTCCTCCGGCGCACCGAACATTTCGAATGGACAGATGCTGCCACGGCCGGACTCAAAGAAATTAAGGCCGTATTGGCAACAAATCTGGTCCTGGTCGCGCCCAATCTGGGCGAACCGATGTTATTATATATCGCAGCAACACATCAAGTTGTCAGCACAGTACTCGTCATCGAACGAGAAACAGAAGGGCACAAATTCCCTCTTCAAAAACCAGTGTACTACGTATCCACTGTCTTAACTCCATGCAAGTCCCGTTACCCACACTATCAAAAGATAGCGTATGCGGTGTTCATGGCATCCCGGAAGCTGCGACACTACTTTCAGGAGTGTTCCATAACGGTGGCCTCCGAAGTACCTCTCAACGATATTATAAACAATCGCGACGCGACGGGCAGGATTGCAAAATGGGCCATTGAGCTCTTACCATTTGACATAACCTACAAACCACGGCGAGCTATAAAATCGCAAGTTCTGGCTGACTTCATCGCCGAATGGACCGAACCTGAACTCCCTAAAGAGTACGGCGCATACTCCAATTGGATCATGCATTTCGACGGCTCCAAAATGTTGGCTAGCTTGGGGGCTGGCGTCGTCTTAACGTCCCCAACCGGAGACACAGTCCAATACGTACTTCAAATAATGTACACGGACTCCAACAACGCAGCCGAATACGAGGCCCTTCTACATGGCCTCCGGATGGCAATCTCCATGGGCATTCAGCGTCTAGAGGTGCGCGGGGATTCAAACCTTGCAATATCCCAAGTAAATGGAGACTTTGACGCCAAGGATCCGAAAATGGCAGCCTACCGTAACGCCATCCTAAAAATGTCAGCCCGGTTCGAAGGACTCGAATTCCACCATGTAGCCCGGGATAATAACCAGGCAGCAGACCTGTTGGCACGCATCGGCGCAAAACGCGACGCCGTCCCTCCAAACATCTTCCTGGAGCGGCTCTTTAAGCCATCCGTATTATGGGAAGAGGAGTCCGGAAATAACAATCCGGAACCAACTGCATCACCTAACGCAGAACATTCTGACACAACCGGTGGCTCAGCCAATGAAATAACAGATTCAGCCCACGAAATACTGGCAGTAATTGCCCCGTGGACGGAACCATTCCTAGCTTACTTAATCAG
Organism: Triticum aestivum; assembly: GCF_018294505.1. Lineage (NCBI taxonomy): Eukaryota > Viridiplantae > Streptophyta > Magnoliopsida > Poales > Poaceae > Triticum > Triticum aestivum. The sequence goes on from NC_057798.1 coordinate 439,107,385, forward strand.
GACCCGAAGACCAAAATGAGGCCCGCTGCATAGTTCAGCGATCTAAAGCCTACAAGGTCCATGAGGGAGAACTTTATAAGAAAAGTACAACTAGAGTCCTTCAAAGGTGTATCTCTGAAGAGGAAGGGATAAATCTCCTGGCTGAAATTCATGCCGGACTCGGCGGGCACCACGCCGCCGCCCGGGCCCTTGTGGGCAAGGCCTTCCATACAGGATTTTATTGGCCGACCGCCCGGGCAGATGCTCAGGACTTAGTCCAACGATGCGTCAGTTGCCAGCTCTTTGCTAATCAGAGCCACATGCCACCCACCGCCCTCAAAACTATACCCATTACTTGGCCGTTCGCGGTCTGGGGGCTTGACATGGTTGGACCCCTTAAAGGGGGAACCCACAAGCACAAATACTTATTGGTCATGGTGGACAAATTCACCAAATGGATAGAGGCCAAGCCGGTTAAAACGGTAGAATCCGGACCTGTGATAGACTTCATATCCGGGGTAGTACATCGTTTTGGCGTCCCCCACAGCATCATCACTAATAACGACATGAATTTCACGGCCGACGAGGTTAAACTCTGGTGCAAAAATTTGGGCATCAAGCTCGACTACGCTTCAGTCTACCACCCTCAAACTAACGGTCAAGTGGAACAAGCAAATGGTCTAATCATGAGCGGCATCAAACCCAGATTAGTGCGGTCCCTCACGGAATCTAACACGCAGTGGGTAGAGGAGCTCGACTCCGTCCTCTGGGGGCTGCGGACCACGCCAAACCGCACAACCGGATTCACACCATTTTTTATGGTATACGGCGCTGAGGCAATTTTGCCCTGCGATATAATTCATGACTCACCTTGCGTGCGCATGTACGAGGAAAGAGAAGCCGAGTTGGATCAGCAGGACAGTTTGGACACTTTAGAGGAGGAGCGCGACATGGCAAAATCCCGTTCCGCATTCTATCAACAGCAAGCTCGAAGATATCAAAGCAGAGAAGTACGGGCCAAAACTTACAATGTTGGCGAGCTTGTTCTACGCCTGCCGGACAAGAAAAAGGACAAACTTAAGCCCAAATGGGAAGGTCCCTTCATCATCGACCAAGTCCTTACCGGCGGTGCATACCGTCTATGCAACGCATCTGACAACCGACTCGAGCCAAACCCATGGAACGCAGCCCGTCTCCGAAGATTTTACGCCTAGCGCCGGACTCAGGGTTCGTCTCCTTCCTCCGTCCACCTTTCATATTTTTTCGCTGTCTTTGTTTTCCCTCTTTTCCCCCCACCTTTTTTCGGTACAAACCTCTTGAGGGCTAATCTGCGCTTTGTTCGCACTCACTCGATGTGCTACTCGCACTCGTTATACTTGGGGGCTTCTTTAACAGAAGCTTATTTATAAGGGCTTCATGCCCAACACATGTGTCACACTTCCGCATGTACCTTTTGATCACCATTATATGCATCGATATGACTTAAGTTTTGGCCAAGCCGGGTTGCCTGGCTCCTGTGCTTACCCCTACGTTCCCGATTGTTCGGCTAGGAGGTAAAGGGAGCACCTCTGTGATTGTTACTGTCGGGTTAGCCGGATGTGTACCTCAGACTGGGTGAAGCCAAAGGCTAGCGTTCATAAGGGAATATTCGGTCGGTGACCTGAAAGATGATTTATTACTTACTTATTTATCTGCCCCCAGATGCCTTTTCCGCTATTTTCGCAGTCCGGACATGCACTTTAGGGCATGCCTCCCAGGGAAAGGAAGCCTTAACGGAACTATTCTCCCTGGAAGATGTTTCTTACTAACCATGTAATATAACATAGCTAGTTGGGCACTTGTCTGATAAAGCAATTATGACCCCTACGCCTTGTCTCCATGCATGCCCCGGTTCTTTTATAACCGTAAGGGTATTCGGACACACTCCGGACTGTTGGGTCCCGAGGTTGAAGCGAAAAGGTCCGCAAAGACAAACGATCTACAATCCGGCTAGAAGGCATTTTACATGTCATTTTAAAATTACATCGTCAAACTGACTAATTGTACTCCTCTTCAATCCCATCTAACAGGCTGTCTAATTTACAGTCCTATTGGGAATATTTCGCGGCCAACTCTACTTGGCCGTACATCAAGCTCACAGGGATCTCCTTCCCATCGGGCCCCGCAGGTCCGACCTCGGGCATGTGGTTTGGGTCAGCCTTCGGGTACCGCGTCTTCACCATGGCCCAGGCCTCCCTGGCGCCTTGACGGCAGGCCGATATTTTCCACAGACGGAGACGCCGCCATACTCCTTGAAGCTTCTCAGCAAGCCCTCCGAGACCCTCGGGTAGGGAGACGGAAGTTCATAAGGCCTGAACGACGCCGCTCATCGCCTGTTGAACACGTTCGTGCAGTTGCAGCAACTCGGGAAGAGGGTCTCCCGTGGAACCAGGCATCTCCTCCGCCGGACGACCCGTGAGCACACCTACAAACACATTTCTGTCAATCGACTTCCTCGCTGAACTCTTCTTTTCAAAAGAGTTTGCTCAAGCACTTACTATAAATGCCGCGACGAAGCCACTGATTCTCCTTTACGGAGTTAGACAGCTGGACCTGAACATCTTTTAATTCTTCGCCCAGCTGGGTGTTGGCATCTTGGAGTTTGTTCCTCTCCTGCTGCACCCTCATAAGCACCCTCTCGCCGGCCTTCACCTGGCGCAGCAGCTGTTGCTTGTCCGGATCTAGTCCGGCACCCTCTGCAATATTATTGTCAGACTATACACAGACGCCGCACTTCATAAACTACTTCTCTTTTCAAAATATGAATTACCAGAGGGGGTCTCCGTGGCTCCCCCGGCAGTGGCTAGTGCGGCCTCAAGTTGAGCCTTGCATTCTTGAAGCTCCTGAGACAGGTGTGTATTCTTCTCATTAAGATCCTGCATAACAAATGATCCTTAAATCAGTTAGTTTAACTATTTTAAGTCTCGGGGGCTACTGGCATATATAACTATTAAAATTCCTTACCCGTATGTCCTTTACATACTGCTCTGTGGCTCTGGTTAAACCATCTTGAGTAGCACGGAGGTGCGCGTCTCCCGCATTGAAGGCATTTAACGCCTCAGGGGAGAAACACGCGTCACGAAGAACTGTCCGACGGCGCCTGTGATTCATGGCACTCCCAACCTCAGACCTGGTGGCGGACAACCTGTCGGCATCCTTCGTTGGAGGAGCATCCAGCTCGCGCCTTGCGCTTGCCTCCCCCTCCGGACCAGGCATTGGAGCCTGGCTGGCGAAGGCTTGGTGGGCACCCTCTCCGGACTCAGTCCGGCGACCGCTCTTCTCCTGGAAGAATCATGAGCATTAATATGCCTCCCAGGAGTCTTCTCCTTAAAAGACAAAGGTGCACCATACCTTTGCGGCGACGTTTCGATTCACGCCGCACTCCTCTTCCGCCTGCTAGGCCGCACTGACCTCGTTTGGTCAGTCGCCGCGGGCTCGGCTTCCCGCCGTAAAGGCACCTCCTGCCAAGAACCATTGGTGTACGGTGGTCAAGAGTAAGCATTAAAAAAGTAACGGTGTCAGGACTTCGGTCGTACTCACCTGGGAAGCCGGACATAAACCAGGGTAGTCAGCCGTAATGGCGACTAGAGCATTGTCTATGCTGAGCTGGTGGAACACCCCATCAATCAAATCCACCTTAATGTCCGGATCCTCTTCGGAGGCCGGATCAAGGGATCTTCCCGGATCCTCGAGTTGCGGAGCTGGGCTTTCTATGCCCGCCACATCCCGGCGTATTTCCTGCATCGAAATCATAAAGTAAGACACTTATCTTTGAAAGCACGGATTAGATATATAAGCATCCGCTTACCCAGCTCCGAGGGTTATTCATGGAGAATCCATTCAATGGATTCGTTCGAGGAAGTCCTCCTTCTCCCCCTTGTACAAGCCGGACAGGATCTTCACCAGATCGGCGGCCGATCCCGGCCCCGTGCGGCCATGACGGGTGGCGTCATTCTCCCCGTTAAAATCCCACATGGGGTGGCCCCTATATTGGAGCGGCTGCACCCCTCGCATAATGCATGTGGCCATGACTCCGATCATGGTTAATCCTGAATGGGCTAGTAGCCATATCCGGCCCATCAGATAGTGGACGCTCCTATCATCTTCCCGTTGAGGGCTCCGCGGGCGCCAACTCAGGCGTTTCTTCAGAGGAGCGTTGCTAAACTCCGGGAGGCCGATCCAAACTGGATCCGGCAGCGGGGCATCTTCCATATAGAACCACTCCGAAGGCCAGTCTTCGGACGCCCTCTTCGGGGTTCCGGATAGATATCCGGTCCCGGCGATGCGCCATATTTCAGCTCCGCCCACTTGATATATCGACCCCTCGTGAGAATGGGGTACGAGGCAGAACAACCTCTTCCACAGCACAAAATGGGGCTCGATGCCCAAGAACAGCTCGCAAAGAGCTACAAAGCACGCGATGTGCAAAATGGAGGCAGGCGTTAGGTGGTGAAGTTGGAGTCCATAGAACTCCAGGAGCCCCCGGAGAAACGGATGTACAGGAAATCCGAGTCCCCTTATTAAGTAGGGGATGAAGCATACCCTCTCTCCTTTGGAGGGATTGGGGACGCTCTCCTCCTGCTTCCCACCCTTCTAGGTGGCCAGTCCGGCTCGAACCGGAACCATAAAGGCTGGGGGAAGGTATCCCTCTGCCTGGAGCGTCACTAACTAGCTATGCGGGACTGAGCATCTCCTCCAATCTCCTGGCTGAGGACTAGGAGCGCGAGAAGAGGAGCCGCGTCGACTGTCCATGTTGGAATGGATTTTTCGTCAGATGCACCTCGATGAGTACTTGCGGAAGGAGGATGGTGTGATTTGGATCTGGATCATCTCCTCTCTTATAGGCAGCTTATTCGCGCAGCTAGGGGGTAAAACGTAAGAATACCCTGGCTTTTTGCATTCGTACGACACGTGGAAGAAGGCCGTTATTGGATGTAGAAGCCAAGGAGCGCAGCATTTATGAAGCAACCGGACACTATCCGGCAAATACATGGAGCATGAAGGAGAACCCGCCTTGCAAACGCCGAAGACAACATATGCGCCGGACTCGTTGTCATTGAAGCCTGGTTCGGGGGCTACTGAGGGAGTCCTGGACTAAGGGGTGTCCGGATAGCCGAACTATCATCATTGGCCGGAATCCAAGACTATGAAGATACAAGATTAAAGACTTTGTCCCGTGTCCGGATGGGACTTTACTTGGCGTGGAAGGCAAGCTTGGCGATACGTATATGTAGACCTCCTACCATTGTAACCGACTCTGTGTAACCCTAGCCCTCTCCAATGTCTATATAAACCGAATGGCTTTAGTCCGTAGGACGAACAACAATCATACCATAGGCTAGCTTCTAGGGTTTAGCCTCCTTGATCTCGTGGTAGATCTACTCTTGTAATACACATCATCAATATTAATCAAGTAGGACGTAGGGTTTTACCTCCATCAAGAGGGCCCAAACCTGGGTAAAACATCGTGTCCCTTGTCTCCTGTTACCATCCGCCTAGATGCACAGTTCGGGACACCCTACCCGAGATCCGCCGGTTTTGACACCGACACCTTGTGTTTTGCCCCTCCTGCAGTGTATTCATTGCCTAAAATCCTCAAATATTCCAGAAAAATCATACTAAATTTGCAGGGCATTTGGAGCACTTTTATTTTTGGACTATTTTTTATTGCACGGATAATTCAGAAAACATACAGATAATACTATTTTTGCTTTATTTATTCTAAATAACAGAAAGTAAAAAGAGAGTACAGAAGGTTGTGCCTTCTGGTTTCATCCATCTCATGATCATCAAAATGAATCCACTAACAAGGTTGATCAAGTCTTGTTAATAAACTCATTCCGAATAACACGGAACTGGAGAAATTTCGAATAACACTAAGTTACCTCAACGGGGATATGAAAATCCCCAACAATAAGAATATCATACTTTTTCTTGACAGTAGGGAGGGGAAATTCAAAACCTCCAAAAATAATAGTTGGAACTTTTCCAATAGAATTGATGCTATGAACTTGAGATTGTTTCCTCGGAAAGTGTACCGTATGCTCATTACCATTAACTTGAAAAGTGACATTGCCTTTGTTGCAATCAATAACAGCCCCTGTAGTATTAAGAAAATGTCTACCAAGGATAATAGACATACTATCATCCTCGGGAATATCAAGAATAACAAAGTCCGTTAAGATAGTGACATTTGCAACCACAACAGGCACATCCTCACAAATACCGACAGGTATAGAAGTTGATTTATTTGCCATTTGCAAAGATATTTCAGTAGGTGTCAACTTATTCAATTCATGTCTATGATATAAAGAGAGAGGCATAACACTAACACCGGCTCCAAGATCACATAAAGCAGTTCTAACATAATTACTTTTAATGGAACATGGTATAGTTGGCACACCCGGATCTCCAAATTTCTTTGGTATTCCACCCTTAAAAGTGTAATTAGCAAGCATGATGGAAATTTCAGCTTTTGGTATCTTTCTTTTATTTGTAATGATATCCTTCATGTACTTAGCATAAGGATTTACTTTAAGCATATCAGTTAAGCGCATACGTAAGAAAATAGGTCTAATCATTTCATCAAAGCGCTCAAAATCCTCATCATCCTTTGGCCTGGATGGTTTAGGAGGAAAAGGCATGGGTTTCTGAACCCATGGTTCTCTTTCTTTACCATGCTCCCTAGCAACAAAATATCTCTTATCATAACGTTGATTCTTTGATTGTGGGTTATCAAGATCAATAGCAGGTTCAATCTCTACATCATTGTTTTTGCTAGGTTGAGCATCAACATGAACATTATCATTAACATTATCACTAGGTTCATGTTCATCACCTGATTGTGTTTCAGCATCAGAAATAGAAATTTCATTGGGATTCTCAGGTGTGTCTACAGTAGGTTCACTAGAAGCATGCAAAGTTCTATCGTTTTTCTTTTTCTTCTTATCAGAAGAACTAGGTGCCTCTAAGTTATTTCTCTGAGAATCTTGCTCGATTCTCTTAGGGTGGCCTTCAGGATACAAAGGTTCCTGAGTCATTCTACCAGTTCTAGTAGCCACTCTAACAGCAAAGTTATTTTTATTATTTAATTCATCAAGCAAATCATTTTGTGCTTTGAGTACTTGCTCAGCTTGAGTAGCAACCATAGAAGCATATTTGCTAACGAGTTTGAGTTCATCTTTAACTCTAGCCAGATTATCGTTTACGCGTCCTATCTCGAAAGCATTATTCTTTAACTCTCTACCAACATAAGCATTAAAACTTTCTTGTCTATCCATAAAGTCATGAAATTCATCTAAGCATGGGCTATGAAATTTAGTAAAGTGGATTTCAACTTTATCATATCTATAGAGAGAATTTACCTTTACTACATGTGTCGGGTTATCAAGACAATGTGGTTCTTCAACAGGTGATATATTAAGACCATGTATTTCTTCAATAGGAGGTAAATTCTTAACATCTTCAGCTTTAATACCTTTTTCTTTCATTGATTTCTTTGCCTCTTGCATATCTTCAGGACTGAGAAATAAAACACCTCTGTTCTTCGGAGTGGGTTTAGGAATAGGCTCAGGAGTTGGCTCAATTGGTTGAAGAATTGGCTCAGGAAGAGTCCAATTATTTTCATTAGTCAACATATTATTCGATAATATTTCAGCTTCGTCGACTGTTCTTTCCCTGAAAACCCAACCAACACAACTATCCAAGTAGTCCTTGGAAGCATCGGTTAGTCCATTATAAAAGATATCAAGTATTTCATTTTGCTTGAGAGGATGATCAGGCAAAGCATTAAGTAACTGGAGAAGCCTCCCCCAAGCTTGTGGGAGACTCTCTTCTTTGATTTGAACAAAATTATATATTTCCCGCAAGGCAGCTTGTTTCTTATGAGAAGGGAAATATTTAGCAGAGAAGTAATAAATCATATCCTGGGGACTACGCACACAACCAGGAGCAAGAGAGTTATACCAAGTCTTAGCATCACCCTTTAATGAGATCGGAAATATCTTAAGGATATAAAAATAGCGAGACTTCTCATCATTAGTAAACATGGTAGCTATATCATTCAACTTGGTAAGATGTGCCACAACAGTTTCAAATTCAAGGCCATAAAAAGGATCAGATTCTACTAAAGTAATAATCTCAGGATCAACAGAGAATTCATAATCCTTATCAGTAACACAGATAGGTGACGTAGCAAAAGCAGGGCCGGGTTTCATTCTAGCATTAAGAGACTGCTGCTTCCATTTAGCTAATAATTTCTTAAGATCATATCTATCATTGCAAGCAAAGATAGCTCTAGCAGCTTCTTCATTCATAACATAACCCTCAGGAACAATAGGCAATACATAATCATTGGGAGAACCTTCATCATCACTATCATCAATAATAGGTTCTTCAATATTTTCTTTCCCCCTAACTCTAGCAAGTTGTTCATCAAGAAATTCACCTAATGGCAAATTAGTATCAAGCACAGAAGTAGTTTCATCATGCATAGCAGAAGTGGCATCATCAATAACATGCGACATATCAGAATTCATAGCAGTAGCAGGTTTAGGTGTCGCAAGCTTACTAATAACGGAAGGAGAATCTAGTGCAGAGCTAGATGTTAGTTCCTTACCTCCCCTCGTAGTTGAGGGCAAAATAGTAGTTTTGTCGTCTTTCAAGTTCTTCATAGTGATCAACAGATATAAATCCCAAGTGACTAAGAGAATAGAGCTATGCTCCCCGGCAATGGCGCCAAAAATTAGTCTTGATAACCCACAAGTGTAGGGGATCGCAACAGCTTTTGCGGGTGAAGTACAACCTAAATTTATTGATTCAACACAAGGGGATCCAAAGAATATTCTTGAGTATTAGCAGTTGAGTTGTCAATTCAACCACACCTAGATAACTTAGTTTCTACAGCAAAGTAATTAGTAGCAAAGTAATATGATAATAAAGGTAACAGTGGCAAAAGTAAAGATAATTGTTTTGGGGTTTTTGTAGTGATTGTAACAGTAGCAACGGAAAAGTAAATAAGCGAAGAACAATATGTGAAAAGCTCGTAGGCAATGGATCAATGATGGATAATTATGCCGGATGCGATTCCTCATGTAATAGCTATAACATAGGGTGACACAGAACTAGCTCCAGTTCATCAATGTAATGTAGGCATGTATTCCGTAAATAGTCATACGTGCTTAAGGAAAAGAACTTGCATGACATCTTTTGTCCTACCCTCCCGTAGCAGCGGGGTCCTAGCGGAAACTAAGGGACATTAAGGCCTCCTTTTAATAGAGAACCGGAACAAAGCATTAACACATAGTGAATACATGAACTCCTCAAACTACGGTCATCACCGAGAAGTATCCCGATTATTGTCACTTCGGGGTTGTCGGATCATAACACATAATAGGTGACTATAGACTTGCAAGATAGGATCAAGAACACACATATATTCATGAAAACATAATAGGTTCAGATCTGAAATCATGGCACTCGGGCCCTAGTGACAAGCATTAAGCATAGCAAAGTCATAGCAACATCACTCTCAGAACATAGTGGATACTAGGGATCAAACCCTAACAAAACTAACTTGATTACATGGTAAATCTCATCTGACCCATCACCGTCCAGCAAACCTACGATGGAATTACTCATGCACGGCGGTGAGCATCATGAAATTGGTGATGGAGGATGGTTGATGATGATGACGGCGACGAATCCCCCTCTCCGGAGCCCCGAACGGACTCCAGATCAGCCCTCCCGAGAGAGATTAGGGCTTGGCGGCGGCTCCGTTTCGTAAAACGCAATGAAACTTTATCCCTGATTTTTTTCTCCGCGAACGTGAATATATGGAGTTGGAGTTGAGGTCGATGGAGGTCCAGGGGGCCCACGAGATAGGAGGGTGCACCGTAGGGGGGGCGCCCCCTGTCTCGTGGACAGGCCCTGGGCCCCCTGGTGTATTTCTTTCGCACAGAAATTCTTATTAATTCCAAAAAATGCCTCCGTGGATTTTCATGACATTCCGGGAACTTTTCTTTTCTACACATAAAACAACATCATGGCTGTTCTCCTAAAAACAGCGTCAGTCCGGGTTAGTTTCATTCAAATCATGCAAGTTAAAGTCCAAAACAAGGGCAAAAGTGTTTGGAAAAGTAGATGCATTGGAGACGTATCACGTCCCTCGGTAAAAGGACGACACGGAGTTGTACTTTGACCTCATGACAACTAGAACCGGATACTTAAAAAACACACCCTTTCGAGTGGCAGATACAACCCGATGACCGCTTTCCCATAGGGAGACGAGGGGAGGATCGCCGGGCAGGGTTATGCTATTCGATGATACTTGGTGAACTTACCAGCTACTCTCTCCTATATGCTTCAAGATAGAGACTGGCAGAAGCGTAGTCTTCGATTGGACTAGCTATCCCCCTCTTATTCTGGCATTCTGCAATTCAATCCATGAATACTACCCATTTCATTGATACCAATGCATATGTAGTGTAGATCCTTGCTTGCGAGTACTTTGGATGAGTACTTATAGTTGCTTTGCTCCCTCTTTTCCCCCTTTCCTTTTCTTCTTGGATGTTGCAACCAGATGCTAGAGCCCAGGAGCCAGACGCCACCTTCGATGACTCCTACTACATCGAGGGTGCCTACTACTACGTGCAGGCCTACGGTAACGACGAGGAGTATTTTAGAGGATCCCAGGCAAGAGGCATGCGCCTCTTTTGATCTGTATCCCAGTTTGTGGTAGCCATCTTATGGCTACTTGTTTAACTTATTCTGTACTCAGATATTGTTGCTTCCGCTGACTCGTCTATGATCGAGCACTTGTATTCAAGCCCTCGAGGCCCCTAGCTTGTATTATGATGCTTGTATGACTTATTTATTTTTAGAGTTGTGTTGTGATATCTTCCCGTGAGTCCCTGATCTTGATCGTACACGTTTGTGTGCACGATTAGTGTGCGTTTGAATTGGGGGCGTCACAAGTTGGTATCAGAGCCGACTGCCTGTAGGAATTCCCCTTCCACACTCCTTGGCCGAAGTCGAGTCTAGTCATGGCAAACCTTTTACTAACATGGATGTGTGTCTTACAGGCCCATGTCGCCATTGGGTGGTATTGGGATCTTTTATTCCTTGTCTATACTCCGGGACTCTGGTCTCTCTTTTATTAGTGTTTAAAGGAAATTACTAACTCTAACATTAGAGTCTCATGGTCACATCCACCCGGAGAGCCCCTTGTTACAGATGATTGCCAGCTGCACTAGAAGATTCAGAAGATACTCTATGATGTTCTCTCAAGACTTTATGCCATCGCTTTTGCAATCCCCTTCCGTCGATAAACACCTATGGATAACCACGTACACTTGCCATTCTTACAATCATTCCCCGTTGATCTTATTATTACAAGATACCCCGAAATTATCTTTATTGTTCTGAGAATACTTTATGCTTACTGCCTTGTAGTTCTTTGAAACCTGAATATCCTAAGGATAATTTCTCGCACTTACCGAGTATATGATCATTCCCAATTATTCATGTGTTTCACAAAAGACTTAGAAATGCCATTCGATCTTCCAAAAATCCTCAGTAGCCTATTGCTCCTGTTCTTCCTTACCTGCTTGCATTATGGTTAAATCCATATGTATAGCAATATTTGTGGAAATCCTTTGTGGTTGAAATTATGATCCTATTGATTCAATATGTGTGCGAATGCAGGCAATCATCAATTGACCCTTTTAAATTATCTTTCCAACTCTTAGACGTCATTTTGAACATGAGCTGGTTCTTGACCAATCTAATTGTTGTCGATTGTGCCCCTAGGTCTATTCAACTTATCCCTCCTTGATCAGAGTGTCTGCTTCTGATCCTTCATTTTGGAAATCATAATTCCTTTGTTATCTAAACATTGAATTAGTTAGTTGCTTCTATAATCCAATGCCTTGGCGTTGTTTCTTCTTATGTTTGAGTACCAATGCTCACATCATATCCCTCGTGGACTACCAGAACCTTTGTTGGATTTTATCCGACAACGGCCTTCATGTTCAATAACCTTGTCAGTTCTTTCCCTGATATATAATGCCTTTGGTAAATTGTATCCTCTGCTTTTGTCAACCATGCTCTGCTTCCGAGCTTGAGTTATTTACCCCTGAAGTTGATGGTATACATTCTTAAGATGCCCTAATGGGATGAACCTATGCCTTTTCTAATCTTTGTGAACCCGTAAACTACTATGGTTCATACTCTACTGGTGTTATGTCAAATAAGATCTCAACACTACAACTTCGCCGAAAACAAGGAGTGAATGAAAGTTATGCATTGGATAAGTGGGAGTCGACCTTGAACTTTGTGTTCATGCCCATGGCCATGATGTAGATCCTATCATGGAAGCTTCTTGTAATAATAACTAATTCCTCAATATAATATCATCTGGTATCTCTGAATTGATCCTTTGCAATCGTGGTTCCGACCATATTTTCTAATTGATTCCATTTCCCAAACAAGGTAAAGCACTTGTTTTGTATAGAACTGTACATCTCTGCAATCCCTATTTTGATCTTCTTCGAGTATTGCCATCCGGTATCTCGAGAATATCAAAGAACTGTGTTGCTTCCTATGAGTCTTCATCTAGTATTGCTTCTCACCAATTTCATATTTCCCTCAGGTTCTGAGTTATTAGACACTCGAGAACACTGATAAGTGAATTGATTCCGCACTCCGATTCAATAACTCTTAAGTAATTTTTGTTGCTTATGAGTTTAATAATCCTTCAGGTCATTCCTAGCCTGATCGGCTATATCATTATCATGCTAAATTTTAACCATACTACCTGGTCCTTCTTCCCGGAGCATAGTTTTCGATGGTGAGCTAAGCTTATGTCAATCGTCCTCGTCTTATCATTTCACTTTGAGAAACAAGCTTGATTCCGAGTTTGTGTCGAATCCATGGTTCCAATAAGCCCTCGCTTCACCATTGCTTTTGCTTGGTGTCATCGATGATTGATTACGTCTTCATGAAACCTCTCGACTAAATATCTGGCATCATCAATGTTCTAAGATCTTATAGAATAACAATTGAATTCTTGATGAGAAATACCATCCTTGCCCCTCGATGATTTGAGTTATCAATGATAACTTTATCGCCCTCCCTCCAACACAAAATTGTTCATGTTTTTTGTAGTACCTTGAGTTTCTTTCTATCCAGCTTGTCTTATGATCTACCTTGGAGTATTACCATCTTTTATGTCAAGAATATCAAGGGAATTTCACCACATCTTGAGAATTCTTGATACAAGTGATACTTATCACCATCACCATTATTTCCTTGGTCCCGGTGTTGTTTCTAACCAGAATACCGATAAATGGACTAAGAGGTGTAATTTCAAATCTTATAGCAACCCTATTGCTTGGAGTTAATGGCCAATAGCTTGATTCTTAGTCTATTGGCTATTGAATCATGATACGTCTCCAACGTATCTATAATTTTTTATTGCTCCATGCTATATTATCTACTGTTTTGGGCAATATTGGGCTTTATTATCCACTTTCATATTATTTTGGGACTAACCTATTAACCGGAGGCCCAGCCCAGATTTGTTGTTTTATGCCTATTTCAGTGTTTCGAGCAAAAGGAATATCAAACAGAGTCAAAATAGAACGAAATCAACTGGAGAGGTTATTTTTGGAAGGAAAGCAACCCAGGAAACTTGGAGTGCACGTTAGGGGAGATACGGGCTGCCCACGAGGGTGGGGGCGCGCCCACCCCCCACCCCCGGGCGCGCCCCCCTGCTTCGTGGGGCCCCCGTAGCTCCTCCAACGTACCCCTTGCACCCATATATACTCTTGTACCCTAAAACTTTCAGAACAGAAGATAGATTGGGAGTTCCGCCGCCGCAAGCCTCTGTAGCCACCAAAAACCTCTTAGGAGCCTGTTCCGGCGCCCTGCCGGAGGAGGAATCCATCACCGGTGGCCATCTTCATCATCCCGGCGCTATCCATGACAAGGAGGGAGTAGTTCATCCTCGGGGCTGAGGGTATGTACCAGTAGCTATGTGTTTGATCTCTCTCTCTCGTGTTCTCTCTCGTGTTCCTCTATGGCACGATCTTGATGTATCCCGAGCTTTGCTATTGTAGTTGGATCTGATGATGTTTCTCCCCCTCTACTCTCTTGTGATGAATTGAGTTTCCCCTTTGAAGTTATCTTATCAGATTGAGTCTTTTATGAGAACACTTGATGTACGTCTTGCCATGATTATCTGTGGTGACAATGGGATATCATGTGCCACTTGATGTATGTTTTGGTGATCAACTTGCGGGTTTCGCGACATTGGAAACCTATGCATAGGGGTTGGCACACGTTCTTGACTCTCCGGTAGAAACTTTGGGGCACTCTTTGAAGTACTTTTATGTTGGTTGGATGAATCTGAGATTGTGTGATGCATATCGTATAATAATTCCCACGGATACTTGAGGTGACAATGGAGTATCTAGGTGACATTAGGGTTTTGGTTGATTTGTATCTTAAGGTGTTATTCTAGTACGAACTCTTTTATAGATTGATCCGAAAGAATAACTTTGAGGTGGTTTCGTACCCTACCATAATCTCTACGTTTGTTCTCCGCTATTAGTGGGTTTGGAGTGACTCTTTGTTGCATGTTGAGGGCTTGTTATATGATCTATCTATGTTATTATTGTTGAGAGAACTTGCACTAGTGAAAGTATGAACCCTAGGCCTTGTTTCCTATCATTGCAATACCGTTTACGCTCACTTTTATCTTTAGTTACATTGCTGTTTTTATATTTTCAGATTACAAATACCTATATCTACCATCCATATTGCACTTGTATCACCATCTCTTCGCCGAACTAGTGCACCTATACAATTTGCCATTGTATTGGGTGTGTTGGGGACACAAGAGACTTTTTGTTATTTGGTTGCAGGGTTGTTTGAGAGAGACCATCTTCATCCTACGCCTCCTATGGATTGATAAACCTTAGGTCATCCACTTGAGGGAAATTTGCTAGTGTCCTACAAACCTGTGCACTTGCAGGCCCAACAACATCTACAAGAAGAAGGTTGTGTTGTAGACATCAAGCTCTTTTCTGGCGCCGTTGCTGGGGAGGTGAGTTCTTGAAGGTATATCTTTAGATCTTGCAATCGAATCTTTTTGTTTCTTGTTTTAGCACTAGTTAGTCTATAAAAGAAAATTAAAAAAAATGGAGTTAAGTTTGTCTCATACGCTTCACCTTTTTAATATCTTTCGTGAGTATGATGGAAAGGATAATTGTGCTCAAGTGCTAGAAGAAGAAATCTCTAAATTGTTTGGCACTGAATATTTGAATGATGAGCATGATTGCAATGTTGTTAGTACGAATTCTTTGAATATCCATGATGCTAATGATGATTGCACTAGTTATGATGAAAATATCTCTTATGAGCATGTCAACTTTTGTGGAGTGCATGTTTGCATGAACACACCAAATAGAGAAGATATTTATTGCAAGAGGCATAAGTACTTAGAAACCAAACTGTTGCAAGAAAAGCTAGATGAATGTGCTAAAAGATTCAATATTTTTTGCGCTCCTTGTGAAGTTTGCAATGAACATGGTCATTTAAAACTCCAATGCTATTTGTTTCATGATCAAGTCGTGTCCAAATATTGTGATAACTTGATTACCCTTGAGCATCATAAAGAGCCTAGTCTTCTTTTGGGTTATGAAGAAATGAAACGTCTAACTGAGTATATTCCAAAATTTAATCTTGATAAAGTTCTTGACTTTGGTATAGAGAAGATTTATATGTATTGTGTGGAGAATTGCATTGAAAATCCTTATATTGCCAATTACATAAAGAAAATAAAGCAAATAGAAGATGAAGAGAATACTAATGAAAGGGAATAGACTTCCCAATCTCCTCCTATTATTTCTTATGATGAATCAGGTAACGAGGAGGAGCCTTCTATTCAACCAATCTCATCAATAAGGAGCTCAAAGAGGAAGGTTGAACCCACACATAATGTGAAGAAGAAGAAGAAAAGAAGGAGCAACAAAGGTAGAAAGGTATTCCTCCCAAATGATGTTGCTCCTACTACTCATTGTGATGATGATAATTGCTATACTATTGGTGCTATCAATATATTTAATGATGAGAGTGATTATGCTTATGATATGAAAGGGCCCAAGCTTCGGGAAGCTATGTTTGATTGGGATGAAATATTTGAGAATGTATTTTCTGGAATTAATGTTTGTCCCAAGCTTGGGGATGCTATGTTTAATGAAGATGATATTTTTAGCATCCCAAGTTTTGATATGCAAAGTTGTTATGATGATAGCATGCCTCCTATTTATGATGGTTATATTGATGAAAGTGAGTTTGGAAGAGTGTCAACTTTAGGAAGTAATGATCCCACTACTTTGGAGGATGTTGAATCTTATTGTGATGAATATGAAAGTGGATTTGGAAGAGTGTCAACTTTATTTAGTGATTCCACTATCTTGGGAGAGGTTTCAATCGATTATGATGAGAACGAAGTTGCTACTTATGATGATTATTGTGATGAAACTTATGCTATAAAAAGTAGTGATGATTATATTTACAAATCTTGTCATGATTATGATTACCCTTTTTCTGAACATTACTCTTTTAATGTGGAAACAATTTTTAGTGTTCAAGTCTCTTATGATACTCCCACTATTCCGAATGAGAAGAATTTTGCTTATGTGGAGAGTAGTAATTTTCTATGCAAGTAGATCTTGAAAAGAATGCTTTAGGTGCTGGTTATATTGTTGAATTCATTCATGATGTTACTGAAAATTATTATGAGGGAGGAATATATGCTTCTAGGAATTGCAATAATATCAAGTTTCCTCTCTATGTGCTTGAAATATTGAAGCTATGCTTGTTTTACCTTCCTATGCTTGTTAATTATTTTTCCCATAAGTTGTTTTCTCACAAAATCCCTATGCATAGGAAGAGCGTTAGACTTAAATGTGCTAGTAATATGCTTCATGATGCTCCCGTTATGTTTCAATTCTTATCTTTTATGTGAGCATCATTGTCATCATCATGCCTAGCTAGAAAGGCATTAAAGAAAAGCGCTTGTTGGGAGATAACCCAATATTTATCCTTACTGTTTTTGTGTGTTCACATGATTATGCTACTGTAGTAATCATGTTTTATAGCTTTTGTTTTAATAAAGTACCAAGTAAGACCTTTAGGATAGCTTACGGTGATAGTTGTGTTGATCCTGCTGAAAATCAGAAACTTTTGCACCCAGTAAATTAGTTTTGTTAATTCACAGAGACGTTCTTCTGATCTGATTCTTTTTGCTCTAGATTGGTAAATAAATTGCTAGGGACTTCCTAATTTGGTAGGATTTTTGTAGTTCCATAAGTATACGTTTGATATAGATTACTATAGACTGTTCTGTTTTTGACAGATTCTGTTTTCTATGTGTTGTTTGCTTATTTTGATGAATCTATGAGTAGTATCGGAGGGTGTGAGCCATAGATAAGCTGGAGTACAGTAGATATTACACCAATATGAATTTAGAATGAGTTCAATACTGTACCTAAGTGGTGGTTTTTATTTTCTTATACTAACGGAGCTTACGAGTTTTTTGTTGAGTTCTGTGTTGTGGAGTTTTCATGTTTTGGGTAAAGATTCGATGGACTATGGAATAAGGAGTGGCAAGAGCATAATATTGGGGATGACCATGGCACCCCAAGGTAATATTCAAGGACAACCAAGAGCCTAAGCTTGGGGATGCCCCGGATGGCATCCCCTCTTTCGTCTTCGTCCATCGGTAACTTTACTTGGAGCTATATTTTTATTCACCACATGATATGTGTTTTGCTTGGAGCGTCATTTTCTTTTGTTAGTATTAGCTTGCTGTTAGTTATAATAATGTTTTGCATCTTTAGTTTCAACAAAGAAGTCAAGGATAGCCTTTGCCATGCTTATTTTGCTAGTATACATGTTGCTGTTTGAAAAACAGAAAGTTTACCGCTGTTGCAAAAATTCCCTAGAAAAGTCAGAGAGTGGTATAATGTTGAATCTTTATTCATATTGAGCTATGATAAATTTATTACAGTGGGAATTTTATTTCATAATTTTTGGAGTTAGGGAAGTATTGTTACTCTTGCATTCTTTACAGATTGTACTGTTTTGGCAGATTGCTATTATGGTTGCATTGTTTGCATATGTTTGCTTGTTTAATGATTCTATTTGAAGATAGGAGTATTAAATATGCAGAGGCATTTAGTATTCAATGTTGAATAATAATGTTAGTGATTTGTTACAGTAGAAAATGATAAGGTTTTGCATTGGTTTATACTAACCTATCTCACGAGTTCTTGCTGAGTTTGTTGTGAATGAAGCTTTTGATAAAAAGAGAAACCATGATATGAGAGGAATTAAGGAGACACAAAAGCTCAAGCTTGGGGATGCCCAAGGCACCCCAAGATAATATTTCAAGAAGTCTCAAGCATCTAATCTTGGGGATGCCCCGGTAGGCATCCCACCTTTCTTCTTCAACAACTATCGGTTAGTATCGGTTGAGCCTAAGTTTTTGCTTCTTCACATGAGTTGTTCTATCCTTGCAATGTAGTTTTCTTTAGATTTGCTTGCTGTTTGAATAAAGTATCAAGATCTAAAATTATTAAATGAGAGAGAGCCATACATGATTTGGAATTTGTTAGAATACTCTATATACTTCACTTATTTCTTTTAAGCATGATAATTTTTGCTCTATGCTTCACTTATATCTTTTAGAGCACGGTGGTGGATTTGTTTTAAAGAAACTATTGATCTCTCATGCTTCATTTAGATTATTTTGAGAGTCGTTAATGGCATGGTAATTTGCTTAATGTTAATATACTTAGTGTTCAAGATATGTGAAACTTTCTTTTGAGAGAATTGAATACTAAGATAAGTTTGATGCTTGATAATTGTTTTGAGATATGGAGGTGATAATATCAAAGTCGTGCTAGTTGGGTAATTGTGAATTTGAGAAATGCTTGTGTTGAAGTTTGCAAGTCCCGTAGCATGCACGTATGGTTAAAGTTGTGTATCAAATTTTAAACATGAAGTGTACCTGGCTTGTGCATCCTTATGAGTGGCGGTCGGGGACGAGCGATGGTCTTTTCCTAGAAATCTATCCCCCTAGGAGCATGCGTGTAGTACTTGATTTTTGATGGCTTCTAAATTTTTTCAATAATTATATGATTTCTTTTGACTAATGTTGAGTTCATGGATTATACGCACTCTCACCTTTCCGCCTTTGCTAGCCTCTTCGGTACCGTGCATTGCCCTTTCTCACCTTGAGATTTGGTGCAAACTTCGCCGGTGCATCCAAACCCCATGATACGATACACTCTATCACACATAAACCTCCTTATATCTTCCTCAAAACAGCCACCATACCTACCTATCATGGCATTTCCATAGCCATTCTGAGATATATTGCCATGCAACTTCCATCATCATATTCATGACATACATTACTTTTGTCATATTGCCATTGCATGATCATGTAGTTGACATCCTATTTGTGGCAAAGCCACCATGCATTATTTTTCATACGTGTCACTCTTGATTCATTGCACCATCCCGGTACACCGCCAGAGGCATTCATATAGAGTCATACCTTGTTCTAAGTATCGAGTTGTAATTGTTGAGTTGTAAGAAAAATAAAAGTGTGATGATTATCATTATTAGAGCATTGTCCCAAGTGAGGAAAGGATGATGGAGACTATGATTCCCCCATAAGTCGGGATGAGACTCCGGACGAAAAAAAAGAGAAAGGCAAAAAAAGAGAAAGGCCCAAAAAATGAGAGAAAAAGAGTGAAGGGACAATGCTACTATCCTTTTACCACACTTGTGCTTCAAAGTAGCACCAAGATCTTCATGATAGAGAGTCTCTCATTTTGTCACTTTCATATACCAGTGGGAATTTTTCATTATAAAACTTGGCTTGTATATTCCAATGATGGGCTTCCTCAAAATGCCCTAGGTCTTCGTGAGCAAGCAAGTTGGATGCACACCCACTTAGTTTCTTTTGTAGAGCTTTCATATACTTATAGCTCTAGTGCATCTGTTGCATGGCAATCCCTACTCCTCATGTTGACATCAATTGATGGGCATCTCCATAGCCCGTTGATTAGCCTCGTCAATGTGAGACTTTCTCCTTTTTTGTCTTCTCCACACAATCCCCATCATCATGTTCTATTCCACCCATAGTGCTATATCCATGGCTCACGCTCATGTATTGCGTGAAGGTTGAAAAAGTTTGAGATTATTTGAGTATGAAACAATTGCTTGGCTTGTCATCGGGGGTATAGAAGTTGGGAACAATCTTTGTGTGACAAAAATGAAGCATAGCCTAACTATATGATTTTGTAGGGATGAACTTTCTTTTGCCATGTTATTTTGAGAAGACATGATTGCTTTGATTAGTATGCTTGAAGTATTATTATTTTTATATCAATATGAACTTTTGTCTAGAATCTTTCGGATCTGAATATTCATATCACAAGTAATAAGAATTACATTGAAATTATGCCAAAGTATCACTCCGCATCAAAAATTCTTTTTTATTATTTACCTACTCGAGGACGAGCAGGAATTAAGCTTGGGGATGCTTGATACGTCTCCAACGTATCTATAATTTTTGTTTGCTCCATGCTATATTATCTACTGTTTTTGGCAATATTGGGCTTTATTATCCACTTTTATATTATTTTTGGGACTAACCTATTAACCGGAGGCCCAGCCCAGATTTGCTGTTTTATGCCCATTTCAGTGTTTCGAGGAAAAGGAATATCAGACGGAGTCAAAACGGAACAAAATCAACTAGGGAAGTTATTTTTGGAAGGAAAGCAACCCAGGGAACTTGGAGTGCATGTCAGGGAAGATACGGGCTGCCCACGAGGGTGGGGGGTGTGCCCACCCCCCCGGGCGCGCCCCCTGCCTCGTGGGGCCCCCGTAGCTCCTCCAACGTACCCCCTGCACCCATTTATACTCTTGTAGCCTAAAACTTCCAGAATAGAAGATAGATCGGAAGTTTCGCTGCCGCAAGCCTCTGTAGCCACCAAAAACCTCTCAGGAGCCCGTTCCGGCACCCTGCCGGAAGGGTAACCCATCATCGGTGGCCATCTTCATCATCCCGGTGCTATCCATGACGAGGAGGGAGTAGTTCACCCTCGGGGCTGAGGGTATGTACCAGTAGCTATGTGTTTGATCTCTCTCTCTCTCTCGTGTTCTCTCTCGTGTTCCTCTATGGCACGATCTTGATGTATCCCGAGCTTTGCTATTGTAGTTGGATCTGATGATGTTTCTCCCCCTCTACTCTCTTGTGATGAATTGAGTTTCCCCTTTGAAGTTATCTTATCAGATTGAGTCTTTTATGAGAACACTTGATGTACGTCTTGCCATGATTATCTGTGGTGACAATGGGATATCATGTGCCACTTGATGTATGTTTTGGTGATCAACTTGCGGGTTTCGCGACATTGGGAACCTATGCATAGGGGTTGGCACACGTTCTTGACTCTCCGGTAGAAACTTTGGGGCACTCTTTGAAGAACTTTTATGTTGGTTGGATGAATCTGAGATTGTGTGATGCATATCGTATAATAATTCCCACGGATACTTGAGGTGACAATGGAGTATCTAGGTGACATTAGGGTTTTGGTTGATTTGTATCTTAAGGTGTTATTCTAGTACGAACTCTTTTATAGATTGATCCGAAAGAATAACTTTGAGGTGGTTTCGTACCCTACCATAATCTCTACGTTTGTTCTCCGCTATTAGTGGCTTTGGAGTGACTCTTTGTTGCATGTTGAGGGCTTTTTATATGATCTATCTATGTTATTATTGTTGAGAGAACTTGCACTAGTGAAAGTATGAACCCTAGGCCTTGTTTCCTATCATTGCAATACCGTTTACGCTCACTTTTATCTTTAGTTACCTTGCTGTTTTTATATTTTCAGATTACAAATACCTATATATACCATCCATATTGCACTTGTATCACCATCTCTTCGCCGAACTAGTGCACCTATACAATTTGCCATTGTATTGGGTGTGTTGGGGACACAAGAGACTTTTTGTTATTTGGTTGCAGGGTTGTTTGAGAGAGACCATCTTCATCCTACGCCTCCTACGGATTGATAAACCTTAGGTCATCCACTTGAGGGAAATTTGCTACTGTCCTACAAACCTATTCACTTGCAGGCCCAACAACGTCTACAAGAAGAAGGTTGTGTAGTAGACATCAAGCTCTTTTCTGGCGACGTTGCCGGGGAGGTGAGTGCTTGAAGGTATATCTTTAGATCTTGCAATCGAATCTTTTTGTTTCTTGTTTTAGCACTAGTTAGTCTATAAAAGAAAATTACAAAAAATGGAGTTAAGTTTGTCCCATAAGCTTCACCTTTTTAATATCTTTCGTGAGTATGATGGAAAGGATAATTGTGCTCAAGTGCTAGAAGAAGAAATCTCTAAATTGTTTGGCACTGGATATTTGGATGATGAGCATGATTACAATGTTGTTAGTACGAATTCTTTGAATATCCATGATGCTAATGATGATTGCACTAGTTATGATGAAAATATCTCTTATGAGCATGTCAACTTTTGTGGAGTGCATGTTTGCATGAACACACCAAATAGAGAAGATATTTATTGCAAGAGGCATAAGTACTTAGAAACCAAACTGTTGCAAGAAGAGCTAGATGAATGTGCTGAAAGATTCAATATTTTTCACGCTCCTTGTGAACTTTGCAATGAACATGGTCATTTAAAACTCCAATGCTATTTGTTTCATGATCAAGTCATGTCCAAATATTGTGATAACTTGATTACCCTTGAGCATCATAAAGAGCTTAGTCTTCTTTTGGGTTATGAAGAAATGAAACGTATAACTGAGTATATTCCAAAATTTAATCTTGATAAAGTTCTTGACTTTGATCTAGAGAAGATTTATATGTATTGTGCGGAGAATTGCATTGAAAATCCTTATATTGCCAATTACATAAAGAAAAGAAAGCAAATAGAAGATGAAGAGAATACTAATGAAAGGGAAGAGACTTCCCAATCTCCTCCTATTATTTCTTATGATGAATCAGGTAACAAGGAGGAGCCTTCTATTCAACCAATCCAATCAATAAGGAGCTCAAAGAGGAAGGTTGAACCCACACATAATGTGAAGAAGAAGTAGAAAAGAAGGAGCAACAAATGTAGAAAGGTATCCCTCCCAAATGATGTTGCTCCTACTACTCATTGTGATGATGATAATTTCTATACTATTGGTGCTATCAGTATTTTTAATGACGAGAGTGATTATGCTTATTATATGAAAGGGCCCAAGCTTGGGGAAGCTATGTTTGATTGGGATGAAATATTTGAGAATATATTTGCTGGAATTAATGTTTGTCCCAAGCTTGGGGATGCTATGTTTAATGAAGATGATATTTTTAGCATCCCAAGTTTTGATATGCAAAGTTGTTATGATGATAGCATGCCTCCTATTTATGATGGTTATATTGATGAAAGTGGGTTTGGAAGAGTGTCAACTTTAGGAAGTAATGATCCCACTACCTTGGAGGATGTTGAATCTTATATTTTTCAGATTACAAATACCTATATCTACCATCCATATTGCACTTGTATCACCATCTCTTCGCCGAACTAGTGCACTATACAATTTGCCATTGTATTGGGTGTGTTGGGGACACAAGAGACTTTTTGTTATTTGGTTGCAGGGTTGTTTGAGAGAGACCATCTTAATCCTACGCCTCCTTTGGATTGATAAACCTTAGGTCATCCACTTGAGGGAAATTTGCTACTGTCCTACAAACCTGTGCACTTGCAGGCCCAACAACGTCTACAAGAAGAAGGTTGTGTAGTAGACATCAAATCACCATTCTAACATCGATCATGCTACTTAGTCCATCTTCTAGGTGCACATTTTGATCAATGTTCACTCGAGTATGTTCTCCTCGAACATACTTCGTTATATACTTCGACATGTCCAGTATGTTACCTTGTTCACATAATTGTGCAAATCCATCCTTTGGAAATCTCGTTGAATTGTCGCTGAGTCCATCAGCAACCTCCTCATCCTCTCCTTGCTTTACTGATGAACTCTTGTTTTGGAACTCGCTTCCATAGTCCATTTCCTGAGAATCTTACGATGTCTTCTCGTCAATTTGTGTCACACCTTTTCTTCCCAGGCATCCTGAGTCTGAGGTATGCTGACGCCAATCAGATCTGAAACTCGGTCAGATATTATGGTTGGAACATTTTCCAAGAGTCATAACATTGGTCCTTATATGACCCGGTAAGGTGATGTCATGCCTAACACACCTGGCCAGAGGACCTATTGTTTGGAGCACAATGCTAAATTTTCTTTATCAATTATCCAAACACCGTTATATGTGTAATGTCATGAAATTTCCCTCCCCTTACCTAAATGGTTTTATACTTTCTATCCTGTCATGGATATCATGCTCTGCTTATCCTTGGGAAGGATATACCCATGAAATATGTGTTTAAACACATTTTCCTTTCCATTGTTTTGTTTCACCTTTCTTGTGATCTATATGATCTAAGTAGTAATATTCTTTTGCTTATGTAAACACCTTGGTGTACAACCGTGTTAGTAAGACCCTGTTCATAATGTTGATGACATTCTGGTAACCACCGATGGACGAGAACTTTGCCTATTGGCCCGCCTCATCCTAATGAGCAGGAAAATGGTTCTCTTTGTCCCTCTCCCTTGGTACCAACGTTGTTGCCAACATAACTGACATACTATCCTCTGACAAGCCTTGCTATTATGATCGTGCAAGATTTCATCGCTCCTTCTACTTTTAACCCACATGGTGGGCCCATAACCCATAGTTCCACAGGATTTAAACCTGACTCTTCTGTACATCCCTGTTTTGAAAGTTATTCCTCGCGCTTGGATTCTATATAATTCATGAACCACCTTCTGAGAGATCATCAATTCTGGTATCAGCTAGACACAATACTTATTCCCGTTGCTCTGAATCCCTTTCACACTTTGTTTCAGGTATCGAACGATTTCCTACCCGCTTGAAACTTCTCATGGTACCTTCTTACTTTGCTCTCGATATTTTCTTAAGTTTCAGTTCGAGAGTTACTTTTCGCCACCTTCCCCGACGTTAGCAACTAGATAGTCAACCTTGCAGAGGTCTGTTCTCCTGGAATAACCCTGCCTTATTCTACCATAATGTGACGCCCGGATAATCAAGCTACAGTAATCCCCTACTAATGATGCCACGTCACCTCGTTTGTAGTTGCTAATCTCGAGTTAGTTCGAAACCGATTCAAATTCAAATTTAAAATATAGGCAAACAACAAAAGTTTTCCAAAAATAAAACTAAAATGTTCTAAATGTGTCGAATAAATCATAGGTAAATGAGGTGGTGAAACCAAACTTTTATGAAATGCTTAACTACACCATAATGATTTAAATAGTAGCAAAACTAATTATTTAAATGCCTTCACTAATTAAATAAATTATCAAACTAAATTATTTGGGGACTAGAGTTTTTGTGGTAGTGGACTAAATTGAAATACCAAATTAGATGCCAAGTATATATTTCACAAAAAACTAAAACAATAAGAAACAAAGATAAAAGAATAAATAAAAAGAAAAGAACAAAAGAAATAAAAACAGAACAGCCCCCCCCCCCCGCTGGGCCTCGTGGCCCA
>NC_057798.1:439134027-439139844 GCF_018294505.1 Triticum aestivum
CTGCTCCCCTGTGAGCCGCCGTCCTCCATTCCTCTCCTCTTCCCTATAGATTGAACGCGCCCGCGCCGTACCGATTCACCGCGACCTCACCGCGCCCCTGCTGCGCTCCGGCCGTGCCTGGCTGAGCCCTGCACACGCCGCCCGCGCGTGTCCGCAGCCCCGCGCTATGGTCGTGCTCGCCCGCGCCTTGTCCGAACACGTCCACGCCACACCCGGCGACGCCCGCGGCCGCCCTGCTTCTCCTCCTGTGCCGCTGTCATCGGCGACCGCAGCTGCTGCGTCCCCGGCCGCACCCTCTGCTGCTCATGACCGAGCACCCTCGGCAACGCTCCACTGCAGGCGCGCACCCGCCGCCCCACGTCTCCGTCCTGCTGGCCTCGACCATGGCCTCGCCGGAGCCGGGTTCGGCCACCGCGCCCCTGCCCTTCCCTGTGCGCGTTCGTGCACAGGAGGGAGGTGGCCTGAGCCACTTACAGGTGGGGCCCTCCCCCTGTAAATCAGATAAAGGGATAAGAGTAGAGAAAAATGAAAAATGAAAATAAAATAAAAAAATTAATTAATTAATTAATTAATTAGTGGATTAATTAAGTTAATGAATCATATTTAGATTAATCTAATTAGTAATTAACCTAGTCAATTAACTAAACTAATTAAACCTAATTAATTAGTCTCAAACTATGACAGGTGGGTCCCACTGGACCCACCGATCAGGTTGACTCTGGTCAACAGACCGTTGACCGCTGACGTCACCTCTACGTCATGCTGACGTCACCAGGCATTGTTCTGGATAATCCAAAAATTAAAATAATTAAATAAATCCTAAAAATGAATTAAATCTTTTAAAATCAATATAAAAAAAAACCGTAGCTCGGATGGAAAAACTTTGTACATGAAAGTTGCTCAGAACGACGAGACGAATCCGGATACGCGGTCCGTTCGTCCGCCACACCCCCCTAACATACCAAACACGCAACTTTCCCCCTCCGGTTCATCTGTCCGAAAACGCGAAACACCGGGAATACTTTCCCGGATGTTTCCCCCCTTCGTCGGTATCACCTATTACCGCGATTGGGCACCCTAGCATCGTTACCTGTCATGTCGTGCATCGTTATGCATTTGTTTGCATTGTATTCATTGTTTCTTCCCCCTCTTCTCTCCGGTAGACTACGAGACCGACGCTGCTGCTGCCCAGTTCGACTACGGAGTTGACGACCCCTCTCTCTTGCCAGAGCAACCAGGCAAGCCCCCCCCCTTGATCACCAGATATCGCCTATTCTACTCTATACTACTTGCATTAGAGTAGTGTAGCATGTTACTGCTTTCCGTTGATCCTATTCTGATGCATAGCCTGACATTGTTGCTACACCTGTTGATACCTTACCTGCAATCCTAAATGCTTAGTATAGGATGCTAGTTTATCATCATTGGCCCTACATTCTTGTCAGTCTGCCTTGCTATACTATCGGGCCGTGATCACCTGGGAGGTGATCACGGGTATATACTATACATACATACATACTATACAGATGGTGACTAAAGTCGGGTCAGCTCGAAGAGTACCCGCGAGTGATTCACGGATTGGGGGCTGAAAGGACCTTTGTCCCGACGGCCCTCTGTGTGGATCTTTTGTGGCGGAGCGACAGGGCAGGTTGAGACCGCCTAGGAGAGAGGTGGGCCTGGCCCTGTTCGGCGTTCGCGGATACTTAACACGCTTAACGAGATCTTGGTATTTGATCTGAGTCTGGCTACGAGCCTATACGCACTAACCATCTACGTGGGAGTAGTTATGGGTATCCCGACGTCGTGGTATCAGCCGAAGCTCTTCAGACGTCAGCGACGGAGCGGCGCGCGCCGAATTGGACTGGAACGCCACTAGGCTAGGTCTGCTTTCGGCCGCCCACGCAACGTGCAGGTGTGCTCAGGGCGATGGGCCCAGACCCCTGCGCGCTTAGGTTTAGACCGGCGTGCTGGCCTCTCTGTTTTGCCTAGGTGGGGCTGCGACGTGTTGATCTTCCGCGGCCGGGCATGACCCCGAAAAGTGTGTCCGGCCAAATGGGATCGAGCGTGTTGGGCTATGTGGTGCACCCCTGCAGGGAAGTTTAATCTATTCGAATAGCCGTGATCTTCGGTAACAGGACGACTTGGAGTTGTACCTTGACCTTATGACAACTAGAACCGGATACTTAATAAAACACACCCTTCCAAGTGCCAGATACAACCGGTGGTCGCTCTACCTCAGGGAAATGAGGAGAGGATCGCCGGGTAGGATTATGCTATGCGATGCTACTTGAAGATGTTACTTGGAGATGCTACTTGGAGGACTTCAATCTACTCTCTTATACTTGATGCAAGACGAAGGTGACCAGAAGCGTAGTCTTCGACATGATTAGTTACCCCCCTCTTATTCTGGCATTCTGCAGTTCAGTCCACTGATATGGCCTCCTTACACATATACCCATGCATATGTAGTGTAGTTCCTTGCTTGCGAGTACTTTGGATGAGTACTCACGGTTGCTTTCTCCCCCCTTTTTCCCCCTTTCCTTCTTCCTGGTTGTCGCAACCAGATGCTAGAGTCCAGGAGCCATACGCCACCGTCGACGACGACCCCTACTACACCGGAGGTGCCTACTACTACGTGCTGCCCGCTGACGACGACCTGGAGTAGTTAGGAGGATCCCAGGCAGGAGGCCTGCGCCTCTTTCGATCTGTATCCCAGTTTGTGCTAGCCTTCTTAAGGAAAACTTGTTTAACTTATGTCTGTACTCAGATATTGTTGCTTCCGCTGACTCGTCTATGATCGAGCACCTGTATTCGAGCCCTCGAGGCCCCTGGCTTGTATTATGATGCTTGTATGACTTATTTTATTTGTAGAGTTGTGTTGTGATATCTTCCCGTGAGTCCCTGATCTTGATCGTACACATTTGCGTGCATGATTAGTGTACGATTGAATCGGGGGCGTCACAAGTTGGTATCAGAGCCGACTGCCTGTAGGAATCCCCCTTTCCAACTCCTTGGCCGAAGTCGAGTCTAGTCGTTGAAAAACTTTTACTAACATGGCTGTGTGGCCCATGGGCCCACGCCGCCATCGGGTGGTAGTAGGATCTTTTACTCCTCGACCAATACTCTGGGACTCTGATCTCTCTACTATTCGGGTTAAATGAATTTGCTAACTCTAAGATTAGGATCTCGTGATCGCATCCACCCGGAGAGCCCCTTACTGCAGAGGATCGCCTACTACATCAGAAGGTTCCGAAGATACTCTCTGATGTTCTCTCGAGAATTTGTGCCCATCACTTTTGCAATTCCCTACCATCGAATTATCTCTATGGATAAATACATACACTTGACGTTCTTACTTTTATTCCCAGTTGATCTTGTTATTACAAGATACCCCGAAATTCTCTCTATTGATCCGAGAATATTTTGTGCCTACTGTCTTGCAATTCCTTGTCACCTGAATACCCCTATGGATAAATCTCGCATTTGTCGAGTATCCGCTCATCCCCAGTTGTTCATGAGTTTCACAAAAGTCTTCAAAATACTATTCGATCTTCCGAAAATCCTCTGGAGCCTTTGGCTCTTGAAATTCTTGTTTGCTCGCATTATGGTTAATCCCATAAGTCTCGTAGTCTTAATGACATTCCTTGTCATTATCATTTTGAGTCTGTTGACTCAATATGTTTGCGAATGCACGCAATCATCATTGATCCTTATAAATTACTTCTCCGGCTAAGCCGCCATTCTTTTAACTGGAATTGGTTCTCGACCAATCCAATTGTCATTGATTGTACCCTAAGGCTATTCAACTTATCCATCCCTACTCAGAGCATTGCTTCTGATCCTTTGTTTTGGAAATCGAAATTCCTTTATTATCTAAGCATCGAATCATTCCGATGTTCTATAATATGATGCCCGTGCATTCTTCTTCCTCTGGTTGAGTACCGATGCTCACGTCAGATCCCTTGTGGACCACCAGATCCTTTGTTGGATTTTACCTGACAACGCCCGTCATATTCAATAACCTTGTGAGCCTTTCCTCTGATACATAATGCCTTTGGTAAATTGTATCCTCTGCTTTCTCAACCATGCTCTGCCTTCGAGCTTGAGTTAATTATTTCTAAAGATTCTGGTATATGATTCCAAGAAGCCCCTATGGGTTGAACATATGCCTTCACTAAACCGTGTGAACCCGAAAGTTTTCACGAATCATACTCTTCTGGTGCCTCGCCAGATAAAATTTTCAACACTGCAACTTCATCGAACGTGAGAAGTGAATGGAAGGTTATACATTGAAGAAGTGGGAGTCGACCTTGAACTTGTGTTCATGCCCATGGACACGATGTAGATCTTATCATTAAAGCTTCTATTAAATTAATTATTCCTTTGGTATAAGTTCATCTTATATCTAGGATCTGGCCTTTTGCAATCGTGGTTCCGACCATGATTGTTCTTCTTTGATCTCATTTCTCGGACAAGTTAAAACAATTGTCTTCTATGGATCAGTACACCGGTCCAATCTTTACTTTGATCTTGTGTCGAGTATTACCCCCTGGTATCTCAAGATTATCATGAAACTGCATAACTTCTTATGAGTTCTTCATCAAGTGCTACCTTTCCACTGATTCCAATTTTTCACGGGCTCTGAGTTATTATACACTCAACGACACCGATAACTGAATCGAGTTCGCATTGCGATTCAACAAGTATTTGAACCCATCACTGCTTACAAATTTATTAATCCTTCAAGTCATTCCTAGCCTGATCGGCTATATCATTATCGAGCTAATTTTAACTGTGCTACCCGGTCCTTCTTCCCGGAGCACAATTTTCGACGATGAACTAACCTTACGTCGATCATCATCGTCATATCATTTCACCTTGAACAACAAGCTTGGTTTCGAGTTTGTGTCGTACCCTTGGTTCCAATAACCTTTCACTTTATCATTACTTGACTTGATGTCATCACCGATCGATTACATCTTAATGAACTCTCGCGACAAATGTGTCGTGAATATCATCAACATTCTGAGCTCTTCCAAGAGATCAATTGAATTCATGATGGGTAATACCATCCTTGCCCCTCGATGATTCCTGTTCTCATCGACCACTTTATTGCCTTCCGTTCAACACAACTTGTTCGTGTTTGGTGTAAACCTTGAGATCACTGCTACCCAGCAGTCGATCTTCCTTACCTCGGTAGTATTACCATCTCTTTTTGTCAAGAATGTGGTGAGAATTTCACCACCTCTTAATAATTCTTCATAACATAATACTTCTTGCCATCTTCGTTCATTCCTTGGTCCCCGTATTGTTTTCAACCGGAATACCGACAATGGAGCTATGACGTGTGAATTCAAAACTTCTAACAACCCTATTGCTTTGAAGTGAATGGGCAATAGTTCATTCTAAGTCCTTCGCTAATTGAATCACCATTCTGACATTGGTCGTGCAACCCAACCCATATTTCGGGTGCACCTTTCAACCAATGTTTAATTATGTATGTTTTCCTCGAGCATATCCCATGTTATTGTTTCATCTGACAGATGTTATCCCCTTATCCACATAATTGTGGAGATCCATCTTTTGGATACCTCGTTGAATTATCGCTGAGTCCATCAGCCACCTCATCATCCCCTCCTTGGGTTAATGATGAACTCTTGTTAACGGAAATCACTTCTTAGTTCATTTCCCGAGAATCTTACAGTGTCATCCCGTCAATTTGCGTCGCACCTTTTCTTCTCAGGAATCCTAAGTCTGAGGTATCCTGACACCCTTCGGATCTGAATCTCGGTCGGATATGATGGTTGGGACAACTTT
>NC_057798.1:439140384-439142142 GCF_018294505.1 Triticum aestivum
AGATTCCTTTTCAGCAAGGTTATCCGTTCATCCATAGGGAAATTGTAAGACTTAATCTACAAGTTATTCCTGATGGATCCTTCGTGTTTCCAAAGTCTGATCTTCACCTGAAGACCTTGTCAATGCTATCTCGAAGCATGTCAATGGTACTCCGATTTTCAACAGGAACATTTGAAGCACGATGCTAAATTCTATTTATCACTTATCCTAACACCGTTGTATGGGTAATATCATGAGATTCCTTCCCCCTTACCTAAATGGTTTTCTACTTTATATCCTGTCATGGATATCATGCTCTGCTTGTCATTAGGAAGGATATACCCCTGAAATATGTGTTTAAACACATTTTCCTTTCCATTGTTCTGTTTAATCTGATGATCATATTTTCCTTCCATTGGTTTGTTTAGACCTTTGCTATGATCTATATGATATAAGCAGTAATAATCCACTGCTTGTGCAAACACCCCGATGTACAACTCTGTCAGTAAGACCCTGTTTTTATTGTTAATGACATTCCGGTAACCACCGATGGATGAGAACTTTGCCTATTGGTCCGCCTCGTTCAACGAGCAGGAAAGTAGTTCTCTTCGTCCCTCGCCCTTGGTATCGACGTTGTCGCCGACATAATTGACAGGCTACCCCCCCCTGACATGCCTAGCTTGCATGATCACGCAAGACGTCTCCGCCCTTCCTACTTCTAACCCACATGGTGGGCCCATAACCCACAGGTCCACTGGATCGAAACCTGACTCTCCTGTACACCCTCATGTTTCCAAAGTTATTCCTCGCGCGTGGAATCATATGAAATTCATGAGCCACCTACCGATGAGATCATCTATTCTGGTATCAGACGCAATACTTACTCTCGTTGCTCTGAACCCCTTTCTCACTCCGGTTCAGACTTCGAGCAACTATATATTCGCTTGGAACCTCTTATTGTACCTTCATACCTTACTCTCAACATATTTTATTGGTTCAACTCGGGAGATACACTTATGCTCATTCATGGGTTAACCCCAGATTGTCTCCCTCATAAGCATTCTGTCGTAGCCGAACTGCCCCTTACCTATTCGTAAGTACGTTGGAGTTCCCGGAGAAAAGGACGACTTCATCATGATGACTTAAAGCAGAGAAATGAAGACATCAATGTATTGGACCGGCCTCTTTGAGAAGAGCAAGCCAGGATGAGAAGACCCGCTAGTTTCGTAATCAAAATTTTCCCCCTTACACCCCTCTTAAATCTCGGGACGAGATTTCTTGTAGTGGAGGAGAATTGTGACGCCCGGATAATCAAGCTACAGTAATCCCCTACTAATGATGCCACGTCACCTCGTTTGTAGTTGCTAATCTCGAGTTAGTTCGAAACCGATTCAAATTCAAATTTAAAATATAGGCAAACAACAAAAGTTTTCCAAAAATAAAACTAAAATGTTCTAAATGTGTCGAATAAATCATAGGTAAATGAGGTGGTGAAACCAAACTTTTATGAAATGCTTAACTACACCATAATGATTTAAATAGTAGCAAAACTAATTATTTAAATGCCTTCACTAATTAAATAAATTATCAAACTAAATTATTTGGGGACTAGAGTTTTTGTGGTAGTGGACTAAATTGAAATACCAAATTAGATGCCAAGTATATATTTCACAAAAAACTAAAACAATAAGAAACAAAGATAAAAGAATAAATAAAAAGAAAAGAACAAAAGAAATAAAAACAGAACAGCCCCCCCCCCCCGCTGGGCCTCGTGGCCCA
>NC_057798.1:439142686-439143340 GCF_018294505.1 Triticum aestivum
GATGCCACGTCACCTCGGATTACTGTTGTTAATTCCACGTTAGTTCAAAACCGCTTAGGAATTCAGCTTCAAGTTAAAGGCAAACAATAAAAGTGTTCAAATGTCAAAACTAAAATGTTCTGGTTGTGCCAAATAATGCGTAGGTAATTATGGTGAAGAAACCACACTTGTATAAAATATGTAAATACTCAAAGTGAATAAAATAGTAGCAAAAACAATTAGTTAAGTGATTATAAAATAATAAACAATTACAAATGATTTTATATTAGGTGCCAAGTTAATTGCGGTAGCGGCATAAGTATTAAAAATATTTTAGGTGCAACTTGGGTTTTTCATAAACACCGAAATTTAATTAAAACAGAAAAGAAGAAAAGAAATAAAATAAAGAAACAAACTAACAGAAAACTAAACTAAAACAAAAGAGAACCCCCTGGACCCCTTGGCCCAACTGGGCCATGGCCCAGCCGGCCGCCCCCTGGCCTATAGGCCACCCCACACCCCCCGAAACCCTAATCCCACCCCGTAGCCCCACTCGCCCCCCCCACTCGCTCTTCCCCTCCTCCCCGATCCAGATCGGATCGAGGGGAGTGAACCCTGACGCCGCCTCGCCGGCCCCCTCCCGCATCCTCGCGCCCCCGTCCCCTCTTTCTGAGC
>NC_057798.1:439143350-439147183 GCF_018294505.1 Triticum aestivum
TGCCCGGAACATCGCCCGTCGCCGGTGCCGCATCGCCGGACCGCCCCGACTCCTCCACGAGCCCGCTGCCATGCCCCTCCTGCTCCCCTGTGAGCCGCCGTCCTCCATTCCTCTCCTCTTCCCTATAGATTGAACGCGCCCGCGCCGTACCGATTCACTGCGACCTCACCGCGCCCCTGCTGCGCTCCGGCCGTGCCTGGCTGAGCCCTGCACACGCCGCCCGCGCGTGTCCGCAGCCCCGCGCTATGGCCGTGCTCGCCCGCGCCTTGTCCGAACACGTCCACGCCACACCCGGCGACGCCCGCGGCCGCCCTGCTTCTCCTCCTGTGCCGCTGTCACCGGCGACCGCAGCTGCTGCGTCCCCGGCCGCACCCTCTGCTGCTCATGACCGAGCACCCTCGGCAACGCTCCACTGCAGGCGCGCACCCGCCGCCCCACGTCTCCGTCCTGCTGGCCTCGACCATGGCCTCGCCGGAGCCGGGTTCGGCCACCGCGCCCCTGCCCTTCCCTGTGCGCGTTCGTGCACAGGAGGGAGGTGGCCTGAGCCACTTACAGGTGGGGCCCTCCCCCTGTAAATCAGATAAAGGGATAAGAGTAGAGAAAAATGAAAAATGAAAATAAAATAAAAAAAATTAATTAATTAATTAATTAATTAGTGGATTAATTAAGTTAATGAATCATATTTAGATTAATCTAATTAGTAATTAACCTAGTCAATTAACTAAACTAATTAAACCTAATTAATTAGTCTCAGACTATGACAGGTGGGTCCCACTGGACCCACCGATCAGGTTGACTCTGGTCAACGGACCGTTGACCGCTGACGTCACCTCTACGTCATGCTGACGTCACCAGGCATTGTTCTGGATAATCCTGAATTAAAATAATTAAATAAATCCTAAAAATGAATTAAATCTTTTAAAATCAATATAAAAAAAAACCGTAGCTCGGATGGAAAAACTTTGTACATGAAAGTTGCTCAGAACGACGAGACGAATCCGGATACGCGGTCCGTTCGTCCGCCACACCCCCCTAACATACCAAACACGCAACTTTCCCCCTCCGGTTCATCTGTCCGAAAACGCGAAACACCGGGAATACTTTCCCGGATGTTTCCCCCCTTCGTCGGTATCACCTATTACCGCGATTGGGCACCCTAGCATCGTTACCTGTCATGTCGTGCATCGTTATGCATTTGTTTGCATTGTATTCATTGTTTCTTCCCCCTCTTCTCTCCGGTAGACTACGAGACCGACGCTGCTGCTGCCCAGTTCGACTACGGAGTTGACGACCCCTCTCTCTTGCCAGAGCAACCAGGCAAGCCCCCCCCCTTGATCACCAGATATCGCCTATTCTACTCTATACTACTTGCATTAGAGTAGTGTAGCATGTTACTGCTTTCCGTTGATCCTATTCTGATGCATAGCCTGACATTGTTGCTACACCTGTTGATACCTTACCTGCAATCCTAAATGCTTAGTATAGGATGCTAG
This sequence comes from Triticum aestivum, assembly GCF_018294505.1. Classification (NCBI taxonomy): domain Eukaryota; kingdom Viridiplantae; phylum Streptophyta; class Magnoliopsida; order Poales; family Poaceae; genus Triticum; species Triticum aestivum. The sequence goes on from NC_057798.1 coordinate 439,144,844, forward strand.
TTTATCATCATTGGCCCTACATTCTTGTCAGTCTGCCTTGCTATACTATCGGGCCGTGATCACCTGGGAGGTGATCACGGGTATATACTATACATACATACATACTATACAGATGGTGACTAAAGTCGGGTCAGCTCGAAGAGTACCCGCGAGTGATTCACGGATTGGGGGCTGAAAGGACCTTTGTCCCGACGGCCCTCTGTGTGGATCTTTTGTGGCGGAGCGACAGGGCAGGTTGAGACCGCCTAGGAGAGAGGTGGGCCTGGCCCTGTTCGGCGTTCGCGGATACTTAACACGCTTAACGAGATCTTGGTATTTGATCTGAGTCTGGCTACGAGCCTATACGCACTAACCATCTACGTGGGAGTAGTTATGGGTATCCCGACGTCGTGGTATCAGCCGAAGCTCTTCAGACGTCAGCGACGGAGCGGCGCGCGCCGAATTGGACTGGAACGCCACTAGGCTAGGTCTGCTTTCGGCCGCCCACGCAACGTGCAGGTGCGCTCAGGGCGATGGGCCCAGACCCCTGCGCGCTTAGGTTTAGACCGGCGTGCTGGCCTCTCTGTTTTGCCTAGGTGGGGCTGCGACGTGTTGATCTTCCGCGGCCAGGCATGACCCCGAAAAGTGTGTCCGGCCAAATGGGATCGAGCGTGTTGGGCTATGTGGTGCACCCCTGCAGGGAAGTTTAATCTATTCGAATAGCCGTGATCTTCGGTAACAGGACGACTTGGAGTTGTACCTTGACCTTATGACAACTAGAACCGGATACTTAATAAAACACACCCTTCCAAGTGCCAGATACAACCGGTGGTCGCTCTACCTCAGGGAAATGAGGAGAGGATCGCCGGGTAGGATTATGCTATGCGATGCTACTTGAAGATGTTACTTGGAGATGCTACTTGGAGGACTTCAATCTACTCTCTTATACTTGATGCAAGACGAAGGTGACCAGAAGCGTAGTCTTCGACATGATTAGTTACCCCCCTCTTATTCTGGCATTCTGCAGTTCAGTCCACTGATATGGCCTCCTTACACATATACCCATGCATATGTAGTGTAGTTCCTTGCTTGCGAGTACTTTGGATGAGTACTCACGGTTGCTTTCTCCCCCCTTTTTCCCCCTTTCCTTCTTCCTGGTTGTCGCAACCAGATGCTGGAGTCCAGGAGCCATACGCCACCGTCGACGACGACCCCTACTACACCGGAGGTGCCTACTACTACGTGCTGCCCGCTGACGACGACCTGGAGTAGTTAGGAGGATCCCAGGCAGGAGGCCTGCGCCTCTTTCGATCTGTATCCCAGTTTGTGCTAGCCTTCTTAAGGAAAACTTGTTTAACTTATGTCTGTACTCAGATATTGTTGCTTCCGCTGACTCGTCTATGATCGAGCACCTGTATTCGAGCCCTCGAGGCCCCTGGCTTGTATTATGATGCTTGTATGACTTATTTTATTTGTAGAGTTGTGTTGTGATATCTTCCCGTGAGTCCCTGATCTTGATCGTACACATTTGCGTGCATGATTAGTGTACGATTGAATCGGGGGCGTCACACATAAGTACGGTGGAGTTCCCGAAGAAAGGGTGTCGACTTCATCATGATGACTTGAAGCAGAAAAATATTCATCAACGTAATGGATTGACCTCTTCGTGCAGAGCAACCAAGACCGAAAGGACTCGATCGGATTTTCTAACTAGGACTTTCCCCCTTACTCCACCTCTTAAATCTCGGGATGAGGTTTCTTGTAGTGGAGGAGATTTGTGACGCCCCGACAATTAGGCTACAGTAATCCCACGTTAATGATGTCACGTCACCACGGTTAATGTTGTTAGTCTCATGTTAGTTCAAAACCGATTCAAACTCAAATTTGAATTTAAGTCAAACAATAAAGGTTTTTAATTATTAAAACTAAACTATTCGGGTCGTGCCAAATATTGCATAGGTAATTATGGTGAAGGAACCACGCTTTTATAAAATGTTTAGATACTCTAAGATGAATAAAACAGTAGGTCAAACAATTAAATGAATGCCCTTTTGTATTTTGTAAAATAACAAACTATTCATTTAGTTGCCCAAAAGTTATTGGGGCAGTGGCATAATTACGTACTAAATTAGGTACAACTGTGGTGTTTTACTAAAACTAAAGTATACTGGAAATAAGAGAAAACAATAAAGGAAAAATAAAAGAAAAGAACAAAACAAAACAAAAACAAAAAGAAAAGAAAAGGACCCCCCCCCCACTGGGCCAACCGGCCCAGCTGGTAGCCAGGCCAGCCCAACTGGCCCAGGCCGCCCCCACTCTCCTACTAAACCACACTACCCAAAACCTAGCCCCACTGACCGC
>NC_057798.1:439147388-439200421 GCF_018294505.1 Triticum aestivum
ACCCACTCACCCCCACCCCACGTCGCTCTCTCCCCCCTGATCCAGATAGAGATCGGGGCTCGCCGCACCGACCTCGCCGCCATTGCCACTCACCGGAGCCACCTCACCGAGCCGCCTCCCCATCTCCATCGCGCGTCCCTGTCTTCCTCCCTAAATGGCTTCTTCGAGCCTCACCGCCCCCTCGTCCCTCCAACGTGGGTGAGCCCTCGGGCTCCGGCCTTGCTCCCTCTCTCTACTCCCTCGTCATGGCTTGCTGCCATCGCGCGCCTCCCCTGCACGCCCGCGCTTGTGTGAGCACGCGCCCGCCCCCACCTTTGTCTCATGCACGACCCACTCACTCCTCTACTCCGCGTCGCGCCGTCCACTCCCTGCCACACGGCGCGCGCCACTACACTGCGCTCATCGCCGCCCCATGCCCGGTGCCGCTCACGCTCCCTCTGCCCGCTGCCTCCGCCGCCTGTCGCTCCCCCTCCCGCGTGCTCGCCCCCAATCCCCTTGTGTGCTGGGCCACGCTCGACCTCCCGGCCATGCACGCACGCGCTGGCCTTGCCGGCCTCGCCCGCCTCGCGCACCCCCACTGGCCGCTCGTCGCCCCCCGGACCACAACCCCGTTTTCGTCCCACAGCAGCCCTGCTGCTGCGTCGCGCCGGCGCGCAGCCCTGGCCCCCTACACCGCTGCTGCCGCTCGTTGCATTGGCCGCCGGCGCCCAGCGCCCCTCCCTCCCCTATCGACCTGGGCGGTTGCCCAGCGCCCGCTCCAGGCGCCCATTAACGCCGCCCCGTTATGGCCTCTGTGCCACTGGACAATGAGGCCCATGCCTCTTAGAACAAAAAAGGGGAACTTTAAAAAATATATTAATTAACTAATTAATTAACTTAATTAATTTTGTTTAATTAACCTAATAGTTTAACTAACCTGATTAAACCTATTTAGTTAGCCTTAGTCAATGACAGTGGGACTCACACGATAGTTTAACTAAGTCAACTGTCTGGTTGACTTCTAGCATCACCCTGACATCATTCCGATGTCATAATTACATTTTCTAATTAAATTAATTATAAAATTGAATTAAATCTTTATAAATTAATATAAAATAATCTGTAACTCAGATGAAGGAACTTCGTACATGAAAGTTGCTCAGAACGACGAGACAAATCCAATTATGCAGTTCATTCGTCCGCCACACGTCTCTAGCATAGTGAACATGCAACAATCCACCTCCGTTTCATCTGCCTGAAACCTTCAAACACCAGGAATACTTTCTTGGATGTTTTCCCTCTTCGCCAGTAGCACCTAGTACTGCGTTAGGTCACCCCTAGCACCGTGTATTCCCATGTTATGCCTTGTGATGCTTTGATTGCTCTGTTATTTATTGTGTTCCACCTCCATTACTTCTTTTCGGTAGACCCATAGACCGCTGCAGGTACCCCCGTGACGGACTACATCGACGATGACCCCTCCTTGCCAGAGCAACCAGGCAAGTCCCCCTCCCTCTTGATCAAGCCGATATCGCCTATTCCTTCTCTCTACTACTTGCATTAGAGTAGTGTAGCATGTTACTGCTTTTGGTTAATCCTATCCTGCTGCATAGCCTGTCATTGTTGCTACAGTTGTTACCCTTACCTGCAATCCTAAATGCTTAGTATAGGATGCTAGTATTACATGAGTGGCCCTACATTCTTGTTAGTCTGCCATGCTATACTATCGGGTCGTGATCACGTCGGGTGTTGATCATGGGTATATACTATATACCTTATACATGATACATGTGGTGACTAAAGTCGGGTCGGCTCGTAGAGTACCCGCGAGTCATTTGTGGATTGGGGGCTGAAAGGACATTTTCCCCGACGGCCCTTTGAGTGGATCTTTGTGAAGGAGCGACAGGGTAGGTTGAGACCACCTAGGTGAGAGGTGGGACTGGCCCCTGGTCGGCGTCCGCGGTTACACCAATTAACATGCTTAACGAGATCTTGGTATTTGATCTGAGTCTGGCTACGAGCCTATACGCACTAACCCACTACGCGGGAACAGTTATGGGCACCCGATGTCGTGGTATCAGCCGAAGCCTTCTTGACGTCAATGGTTGAGCGGCGTGCACCGAATTGGACTGGAACACCTGCTCTTGTATTAGGGAGGCTAGGTCTGCTTCCGGCCGCCCATAGAACGTGCCGGAGTGCAATGGGTTATCAGCCCAGACCCATGCGCCCTTAGGATTTAGACTGGCGTGTTGACCTCTCTGTTGTGCCTAGGTAGGGCTGCGACATGTTGATCTTCCGAGGCCGGACATGACCTAGGAAAGTGTGCCCGGCCAGAGGGATTGAGCATGTTGGTTAATGTGGTGCACCCCTACAGGGAAGTTTATCTATTCGAATAGTTATGTCCCTCAGTAAAAGGACGACCCGGAGTTGTACTTCGACCTGATGACAACTAGAACCGGATACTTAATAAAAACACACCCTTTCAAGTGCCAGATAACACGGTGGGCACTATCCCACAGGGAGACGAGGGGAGGATCGCCGGGTAGGGTTATGCTATTCGATGATACTTGGTGAACTTACCAGCTACTCTCTCCTATATGCTTCAAGATAGAGGCTGCCAGAAGTGTAGTATTCGATAGGACCAGCTATCCCCCTCTTATTCCGGCATTCTATAGTTCAGTCCACAAATACTACCCATTTCATTGATACCAATGCATATGTAGTGTAGATCCTTGCTTGCGAGTACTTTGGATGAGTACTCACGGTTGCTTTGCTCCCTCTTTTCCCCCTTTCCTTTTCTTCTCGGATGTCGCAACCAGATGCTGGAGCCCAGGAGCCAGACGCCACCTTCCATGACACCTACTACACCGAGGGTGCCTACTACTACGTGCAGGCTAACAGCAACGACCAGGAGTAGTTTAGGAGGATCCTAGGCAGGAGGCCTGCGCCTCTTTCGATCTGTATCCCAGTTTGTGCTAGCCATCTTATGGCTACTTGTTTAACTTATGTCTGTACTCAGATATTGTTGCTTTCGCTGACTCTTCTGTGACCGAGCACTTGTATTTGAGCCCTGAAGGCTCATGGCTTGTATTATGATGCTTGTATAACATTTATTTTTAGAGTTGTGTTGTGATATCTTCCCGTGAGTCCCTGATCTTGATCCTACACATTTGCGTGCATGATTAGTGTACGATTGAATCGAGGCCGTCACAAATGATATTTGCCAATGATGAGAACCATATCAAGATCACAAAGCATTGAGATAGACATGAGGTTGAATCCGAGGGACTCGACAAGCATGACTTTGTCCATGTGTCGATCCTTTGAGATTGCAACCCTACCTAGAACCAATACCTTGCTTTTTCCTTTGTCAACGTAGGTGATATGCTTCAGATGCGATGGAGATAAAGCAAAGTCCATCAATAATTTCTTGTCACTGGTCTTGTGATTTGTACATACACTGTCGAGGACCCACTCAGTAGCTCTGGGTTGATCATCCTGCAGATGAATTAGTGCATCTTATGGACTCATATACTTCATCAGTGAAGAATATGACATCAAATTCATCAGATAGAATTTCATCAAGCAGTACAACAGAGGTAGCAGTATGAGGACGTGAGAAATGAGTAATTCATTTCTTCATGATTAGCTTGTGTCCTTTCAAGCATTAATAGGTCTCCAACAAATTCGTGAGATGATTATGTTCGTTTGGACACCTGGCCCTGCATAAGAGATTAGTTCTTTTTCTTCACCACCCACATCTAGAGGGGTGGCAAAGAGTTCATCATTCTGTGAGCTCCATAGGATAAAGATGGCATTGAAGCCACTGCACTTTGTTGCACAGAAGAGGGGTTAGAGTATGCATATGAATTAGCAGAGAAATTCTTCGAGGACTTATGAACATAATGATTTGAAGAATAATGCACATATTCATAGCTCTTAGATTTTCCCTGCGAAACAGAAGTGTTAGCACGATGATGTTCATATGAGGGTTTGGATCCACTTGAGGAATTTGATCCATATGAGGACCTGGATCCATTTGAAGACTTTGGTCCGTACGAAGAATTTGATCCGAGGTTCCTATTCTTCACAGGTGGTGTCATGAGGACATTCACCTGAAGACTTTCAAGGCACCTTTTGGGAAGCCAGATTTTCTTCATAGGGGGACCGTCCCTACAGTTAGTTCCAACATATCTAGCAAATACTTCACCATTATGATTTTTGAACATTTTATAGTTGGACTCAAATGACTCATCAGATGAATATGAACATTCACATGTAAAGCCAGATAAAGTGGATGGATCTATGGGAGGTCCTTTTGCAGCAGCCCATAAGGTTTTGGGATACTGCTCAGGTTTCCAGTAGGTCCCATCAGCAGTGAGTTTCCTTTCAAAGGCAATACCCTCTTTCCTAGGGTTCCTGTTCAAGATATGCTTTTTTGAGCACATCACAGAGTGCTTGATGCCCTTTGAAGCTTTTGTACATGCCTGTCACATACAATTCCTTCAACCCTGCATTATCGTCAGTGATACTTGTGGTCTCCTCAGATGAGGAATTTGTGACCACAGAAATAGTTGAAGAATTTGCTGCAATGGAAGCATTTAAACGTTTAGGTGAGGAATTAGCAGATTCACGCTCAATGCATTTCAAACATGGTGGAATGAATTCTTCCTGAGCAGAACTAATTTGTTAAGCAAGCAATGCATCGTTTTCCTTTTGAAGATCTTCACGACTCACCCTTAGCTTCTCAAGATCTTTCTTTCTTTGAAGAAATTCATAAGAAAGCTTCTCATGATCTTCTAAGAGAGTTTCATGACGACTTTGAAGGTTATGAAACTTAGGCTATAGTCACTGAAGATTGTCAGTCAGAGTTTGAGTTCGATCAATTTCCTCACCCAATAGGTCATCACTTTTCTCTAGCAGATTTTGAACCTTTTCCAAAGCTTTTTGTTGTTTCACAACAATTTTAGCAAGTTTGAAATAGCTAGGTTTGAGATTTTCATCAGATTCATCCTCGCTTGATTCAGAGGATGGATATTTGAGTACCTTGGAACCTTTTGCCATAAAGAAATAGGTGGGAGCAAAGTCATCGTTGCCATCATCAGCAGTGTTGGAGTCGACATTTTCTTCACAGTTGAAGATGGACTTGGTAACGGAAGCATTAGCGTCTGACTCCTTAGATGCCTCCTCTTCCTCATTTTCTTCAGATTCAGCTTCGGAATCCATTTCCTTGCCAATGAATGCCCAAGCCTTTTTGGAACTGCTCTTCTTGTGAGATGAAGAATTTTAAGATTTTAACGATGAGGACTTTGAAGGTTTCTTCTTCTTATTTGAGTCATCTGAACTATCATCCTTGTACTTCTTCTTCTTTGATTCTTTTACCCACTGAGGACAATCAGTTATGTAGTGACCAGGTTTCTTGCATTTGTGGCAAGTCCTCTTCTTATAATCGCGGGATGAGGAATCTGATCTCATGTCATCACCTCTTGAAGATTTTCCAAAGCGACCACGTCTTCAGAACTTTTGGAATTTCCTCATGAGCATTTCTAGCTCCTGGCTTAGTTCTTCAGGATCACCAAGGCTGCTGTCAAAATCTTCCCCTTCAGATGAGAAAACTTCCTTGGACTTCAGCGCGCGTGATCTTCCATAGCTTGGCCCGTAGAGATCTGTCTTCTCAGCTAGTTGGAATTCATGAGTGTTTGGTTTCTCAAGGATATCAGTAGGATCAAGTGACTTGTAGTCTCCACGATCTTGAATCATCCGTGCCAGTTATCGAATGAGGAGTCAAGAGATCTCAGCAATTTCTTCACCACCGCATGGTCGGTGATGTCAGTGGCACCAAGTGCTTGCAGCTCATTGGAGATGTCGGTGAGGCGGCCAAAGGTTTGTTGAACATTTTTGTTGTCGAGTCTTTTGAAGCGGTTGAAGAGATTGCGAAGAACGTCAACTCGAGAGTCATGTTGAATTGAGACTCCTTCGTTAACCTTGGACAACCTATCCCAGATAAGCTTTGCAGTCTCCAACGCACTCACTCTGCCATACCATCCTTTGATCAGATGGCCACATATGATATTCTTCGCTTGAGAGTCGAGTTGCTTGAATCTCTTCACATCAGCAGCCTTCACAAAAGGAGTGATAGAGGGAACGCCATTTTCCACAACGTACCACATATCATTGTCAATTGCCTCAAGATGCATGCACATCTTATTCTTCCAATAGGGGTAGTCCGCCCCATCGAAGGTAGGACACCCAACTGAGACTTTGATCATGCCTGTAGTCGACATAACTAAAACTCCAAGTGGTTAAACCAAAATTACACAGAATAAGGGAGTACCTTGTTCTAATACCAATTGGAAGTGCGTTATATCGACTAGAGGAGGGGTGAATAGGCGATTTTTACAAATTCGTCAATGAGGAAATACAACCTGAGGAATTTGCTAAGTAACGAACTACAAGCAGCGGAATAAGTACTCAGGTGCAAGCATAACATGGCAGTTACATAGTCATCATGATGATATGAAACAAGCACAGAGCATAGGTAGCGTGTAAACAGGATAAGCAGGCAGAAAATAAGATGACTGAAGAAATAGGATTGAGGAAATTGAAAAAGTCTTCAGTCAAAGTCTTCAAACAGTAACGATCAAGTACACAACAAGTATGCAAGGAAATGAAAGAGCTGAGGAAATAGAACCAGTAGCTTGGTGAAGACAATGATTTGGTAGACCAGTTCCAACTATTGTGACAGTTCTACGTCTGGTTGGAGTGGTTGGGTATTTAAACCTGAGGACACACAGTCCCGGACACACAGTCCTCACCGTATTCTCCTTGAGCTAATTAAGGTCACACAGACCTCAACCAATCACTCCTGGTAAGTCTTCACAGGTGATTTCCAAACCTTCACAGACTTGGTCACTCGGCGATCCATAATTCCTCTAGGATGCTCTAGACCATGACGCCTAACCGTTTGGAAGATGCACAGTCTTCAAAGGTGACAAGCATAAGTTCCACACGAGAACAATCTCTTCAATGTTGCTCAATCACTTTGGGTTTTAGGTGTTTGGGTTTTGGTTTTTCCTCACTTGATGATTTTCACTCAAAGACCTTGGAGGATGGGATGCTCTCAATGACAAGTGTCAGTTTCTCTCGGAGCAGCCAACCAACTAGTGGTTGTAGGGGGGCGGTTATTTATAGCCTGGAGTAGCCTGACATGATAAGACATAAATGCCCTTCAATGATATGACCGTTAGGTGGATAAAATATTTGGGACAACTGTTGCGTAGCACAACAACGGTCAGAAATTTGAGCTCTCAAATTCCTCAGGGCTATCATGTTCCTCACTTGTAGGCAATCCGCACTGGCGAATTCCTAACTCCTAAGTTAGAACAAATTCCTCAGAGAACAAAAGATCCTCGTATATGTCACTGAAGAAATTGACTGAACTATATGAGATTTCCAATGGCTTCACTCGAAAGGATTGGAGATGTGTAGGCTTCGAGATGAGCATCACTTGGATACTTTTCCTTAGTTTTACCTTGACCCCCTTTTATAATATGGTGTTTCCTATGACTCAAGAAAGATAAAATGAAACTATGAAAACAAAAGTCTTCACGCTTCATAGTCCTCGCATCAATATCAAAGTCTTCAAGGTCACACCAATTTCCTCATTTCAAAGTCTTCAAGAAAACTAAAGTCTTCAACTAAAGACATTCATTTTTATGGACTGACTTTCATCGTAAATATCAAATTCCTCGTAGACTTATAGAACCTGTGTACACTCACAAACACATTAGTCCCTTAACCTATAAGTCTTCAATACACAAAATCACTAAGGAGCACTAGATGCACTTACAAACTTCCTGAAGGGTTGCACCAATTCCCTCTGTTGCTACAAAATACTCAGCTGCTGCCACAATGTCCTCAACACCTGTGCATCTTGCAACGTGTTAGCGGACTGCTGGGTTTGCAATTGCATTAGGAGCATCTGCTAGTTCCTCAGCTCAACCACAATCCTCAAGTGGTCCCACTATACTAAAGGTCAAAGACACTACTGGACATGGAAAGAGGCCAAGTCCTCACAAGATGCAAGTTGCATTCCAAGTTCCATCTAATGATGATGAAGCAGATGATGAGGAACTTGCTAAAATCATCAGAGATAGGCAGGAGAGGGCTACAAAGGCAAAAGGCAGCACTGTGCCTCTAATGCTGGATCCAAAGAAAATCCTTGACTTCATTGATATTTGGCATAAGGATCCAAATACTCAAGGCAAGGCGGGTCAAGAAGGACCAGTACAAGAAAGAGCGCTTTCTGAGGAGCAACGTTCTTACTATCTCCTGAAGAACGTGTGAGAGTGCAAAAGGAAATCAAAGTCCTCAGTGATGAATTTGACCGATACCATGCTAATTAGCTAGGAGCCAAGGTCAGATTTGACAAGATCACCAAGACCCTCAAGGCAAGTGGTGCAGCTCCATCGCAACAACAAATTCCTCAGGCTGAAGAATCTGTTCAGCATGCTGAAGAAAATGCAAGCACAGCTGATGAAACTCAGGTTGCTGAAGAAGCTACCAGGGTAGCTAAAGAAATTCCTGCTCATGAAGAAACTGACAAGGCAACCACCAATGCTACACCTGATGAACAACCCAGGCCAGCTGACGAATCTAGGGCGCCTGAAGAAACCGAGAATGTCAGGGCGACTACATCAGTCATGCCTGAAGAAACTGAACCAATTTCATCAGGTGCTCCTCCTACAAAATCTTCAAAGGTGAAGAATACCACACTTCCTTCTGCATCAAAAGTGAAGAAAACTAAAGCTGGGGAGAAAGTGTCAGGACCGGATTTTCGGGATATTAATTCCCCAGAAAATGGCCCTTGTGCTCACCAGCCCCAGGATTACTGTTAGCTGATGAGGCACAAACTTAATACATAAATTCCAAGCAAATTACAGAATATGTAGTACAAGACCATTCTGGCCTATGAGTACAACACAAGGTTTCTAGTGGTTGATGGCGGAAGCGGGTTGTGGTCTTTCAGCGTCTATGGGACTCCAATTCCCACAGGAACAGCTGACCTGGATAACTCCTATCTTCACGAGGCTGCTATCACCATTGATTGGGTTTCCGGGGCTGTCATCGCAACGCTCCTCTCCAAGCAAGAAATCTAGCCAAGACAATAGCCAGGGACAAGCCAGTGAGTACTTTGAATGTACTCACAAACATTATGAACACGGGTATAATATAACAAATGATAATCATGCTCTAAAATATTCTATGATCACAACGTCAGGCACAAAATAAAATCCATGATGCACGTAAGCAAGTTATTCGCATAAAACATGAATAATGCAATTGGAGAGTAGAAATAGGATGCCTCAGTCGGGCGTCTGGGTGATGCCACAGAAAGGGCTCATAAGTGAAATAAGTAACAAACGTGCCGCAGTCGGGCGTCTGTGCGACGCCACATAAAGGGCTTATAAAGTAAATACATAGAATGCATGCCACAGTCGGGCGTCTCAGCGACACCACATAAAGGGCTTAAATAGTATATCAATAACAAACACGCCACATTCGGGCGTCTGTGCGACACCACATAAAGGGGTTATATAGTATATCAATAACAAACATGCCACAGTCGGGCGTCTGTGCGACACCACATAAAGGGCTTATATAGTAAATCAATAACAAACATGCCACAGTCGGGCGTCTATGCGACACCACATAAAGGGCTTATAACAGAATAATCATAGTGAATATCCAGGAGGTAGAACCATCCCAGGGATACTCAATAAATCACATAATGAGAATAGTTAGTCCATAATAATAATAATCATAATCATCATATGTCACCGGTCGTAATCAAAGTTCTGGCTTAGTAGTTTTTCCTCCGAAGACCGACACTAAGACCGACACTTGACCCAACCCAGATTGTAGTCCTTAACCATGGACACGGCTATTCGAATAGGTATAATCTCTGTAGAGGGTGTACTCTTTACCCACAAGTAACAAATTCCTTTAGTCCATTGGGACTAATTCCGTCTACGGTCTTTTAATTGAAAACACACCTGACCCGCACACACCAGCTTAACTTACCGGTGTCTGGAATCACCCACGACCCCTGTCAAGCAAAACTCTAAGTGGGGAGGCTACAACCTCGATTAGCATGGGATCAAATTTATACCGCGCGCTACTAAGGGGTGCCCCCCTCTTGGTCCCAACCGGAAACACCCATGCCCCCGGACCAGGTGGCATGCCTACCTGTAAGTGCATCTAGTGCCACCCCTAGTTGGTTTTGGACTATTGACGACAAAGTTGGTTGAGGGACTAATGCGTTTGTGAGAATTGCAGGATAACGCAGATAGTGTCCTTCATTGATTCGGTTTACCCACCGGAGATGACCCCTAAAAATGTATGAAGACATTGAAGACAATGGTGGTATGTGAAGATATTCACATTGAAGACTATGACATGAGAAGACATTGAGCGAAGACTATGGAGCGCGAAGACTGTGTTGTTTCGTTGTTTCCTTTTCTTCTTTGTTGAGTCATAGGAACCACCATACTGTTAAGTGGGGTCCAAGTGAACAAAGTCAGAGTGACTGAAGTGATGCTCAACCCAAATCCTATGTCTTCGAGCGAAGACAATGAGAGCAAATCTTATCCAGAGCTGGATGAGTCAGCTTTTCTTGTAGCCCAAGTAAAGTTGTCGTGTGTGTTTGAAATCTGACCGTTGGAACACGTGTCAGTTCCTTAGTGACCCAGGGTCATTTCGGACATATCAGGTCAGGTTGCCTTGTGGCTATAAATAGCCCACCCCCTACACCATAAATTGGTGGCTGCTCAGAGTTAGTTACGGCTTTTGTCGTTTTGAGAGCAACCCACCTCGAAGCCTTTGAGAGAGAAATCCTTGCAAGGACAAAGCCCAAACACCCAGAGCCAAAGAGTGTTAGGCATCACTGAAGTCTTTCTGTCTGTGTGACCTGAAGACTTATTACACTTGAGGACTGTGTATCCTCCAGCCGGTTAGGCGTCGCGTTCTGAGCATCCAAGAGTCATTGTGGATTGCCGGTGAACGAAGTATGTGAAGGTTCGGAAGTCTACCTTGAAGACTTACCAGAGTGATTGGGCGAGGACTGTGTGTCCTTAGCTCAAGGGGAATAAGGTGAAGACGCGGTCTTCTGAGTTGAATCTCAGCCTCCCTAACCAGACGTACAGTTGTCACAGCAACTGGAACTGGTCAAACAAATCCTGTGTCTTCAACAAGTGACTGGTTCTATCCCTTCCCTCCTTTACTTTGAGTTTGTCTTCGTGAAGTCATTGCTTATTTGTCTTATCTGTTTGACTTCATTGCTTGACTACTATCGTTGATTGGCTTCATACTATCTTCCATCCTGATCCTTACTACCTAGCTGCTATTAGTCTTTGTACGTTCACATTATTGCATACTTGACTATGGCTTGCTTGTTGTAGTTTATCTTACGCTGCATATCAATTAGGTCATTTATATTGTTTGTCTTCGAAACTTCCATGTTTTGAAGACTTTGATAAAAATCGCCTATTCACCCCCCTCTAGTCGATAACTAGCACTTTCAATTGGTATCAGAGTGAGGTACTCCCTTCTTCTGTGTGATTCGGTTTAACCACCTGGAGTTTAGCTATGTCGACTGTAGGGATAATCAAAGTCTCCGCTGCTTGTCCCGTGTTCGATGGAACTGAATATCCCTACTGGAAGAATAAGATGCGCATGCATCTTGAAGCCATTGATGTCGACCTCTGGTATGTCGTCAAGAATGGCGTTCCCAAAACTGGTGAAGGTGTCACCCCTACTGATGTCAAGAAGTTCATTCAACTGGACTCCACTACAAAGAACATCACTATGGTCATCTGACCAAAGGACAGTATGGCCGTGTTAGTGCTCTGGAAACGTCAAAGCTAGTCTGGGACTGGCTATCCAAGGTCAATGAAGGCGTCTCTACATAGAGAGACCAGAGGATCAGTGTTCTTCGCAATCTCTTCAACCGCTTCAAGAGAAACGACAATGAAAATGTCCAGCTCACGTTTGATCGCCTCACCGACATCACAAATGAGCTTCAGGCTCTTGGCGCCACTGAGATTACCAAGCATGAAATCGTCAAGACACTACTGAGATCACTTGACAGCTCCTTTGAAACCCTTGCCCTCATGATACAAGAATGCCCTGACTTCAAGACACTCAATCCGTCTGATATACTTGAGAGGCTCAACACACATGAGTTCCAACTTTCTGAGAAAAGAGATATCTATGGTCCCAATTATGGCCGAACTCGCGCCTTGAAGGCAAAAGTTGTTTCCTCATCTGAAGAAGAATCTGACTGCGGTTCTGATGATCATGAAGACATTGGAAAGGAACTAGCCATGCTTGTGAAGAAGTTCCAGAAGTTCACCAAGAAGAAAGGCTTCAGAAAATCTTCATGGTCTAGCTCAAGGAATGATGAAGCTTCCACTCATGACAACAAGAAGAGAACATGTCACAAGTGCAATAAACCTGGACACTATATCTCTGAGTGTCCACAGTGGGACAATGAGAAGAAGAAGAAGAAGAGCAAGGAATATGATTCTGATGACAAGAAGAAGAAGAAATCTTCAAAGTCTTCTTCTAAGTCCTCATCAAGGTCTTCATCACATAAGAAGAGCTCATCTGGCAAGGCTCGTGCTTTTGTTGGCAAGGAAATGGATTCAGAGGAGGAGTTTACTTCTGAGGAGGTGGAGGTGGAGTCTGAAGAAGAGTCCGACCCTGGCGTTGCAAGTCTGGCTCTAGCCACAACCTATGTTGCCAAGTCCATCTTCAACACTGAAGACCATGACTTCCACACCAACGGTAAAGCTGATGACATGGACGATCCTGCTCCCACCTACTGCTTCATGGCACGTGGTGCCAAGGTAAAATCGCGTGATGCTTACTTTCAAACATCAAGTGAAGATGACTCTGATTGTGAATCCAAACCCAGCTACAAAACACTTGCTAAAATTGCTACTGAACAACAAAGGGCTATGGAACATACTCAAAAACTGTTAGACAAAAGCAATGACCTGTTGGACGCGGAAATGACACATTCACAGTCCTTAGTAGAAGACATAAAAAATCTTCATGCTAAATACCAAGAACTTGAAAGTCTTCATGAGACGCTCTCAACCACATATGAAAAGCTCTCCTATGATTATCTTCAAAGGAAGCAAGAGCTTGAGAAATTGAAAGCGACTCATGAAGATCTTCAAAAAGAGAATGAGTCACTTCGCGCTCAATAGATCAGTTCCGCTCAGGATGGATTTGAACCACCATGCTTAAAATGCATTGAGCGTGATAACGCCTGAGCAGTATCCCAAAACCACATGGGTTGCTGCAAAGGAACCTTCAGTGGATCCATCCACTTTATCTGGCTTTACCTGTGCTAATCCTATTATCATTGATGAATCCTTTGATGCAAACTATAAACTGTTCAAAAATCAGAATGGTGAAGTGTTTGCCAGGTATATTGGTACTAACTGCAGGAATGGACCACCTATGAAGAAGATCTGGGTTCCCAAAAGATGTCTTGAGAATCTTCTAGTGAATGTCATCATGACACCACCAGGGAAGAAGACAAACCCCAGACCAAAGGCATCATATGGTCCAACGGCTTCATACGAATACAGGACTCACTTGAGTCACCCTAACGCCAATGTTTTGCAGGGAAATCGTGCTCAAACTTATGAATATGAACGTGTGTCCTCAAACCGCCACGTTCATAGGACTAAGAACTTTTCTGCTTATTCATATGAGTATCATTCATCTCCTGCAAGGCTATTTGCTAGGGCTTCAAAGCCGAAATTCTCAGATGCTGCACTTAGACTCATTGCTTCTAAGCCACCCCTGAAGATGTGGGTGGTGAAGAAGAATTAACTCTCTTTTGCAGAATATGGTCTCCAGCCAGCAATCAAAGGCGTCTGATACTATTGCTGGGGACCTAAAACACATTAAGGGATGCTCGATAAAATGACTTACTATGTATTCCACATACGAATCGCTTACCTGTCATACTGTGTGTTCTAACCTTGATCTAAGCTGTGATAATCCTAGTGTGTGTCAAATGCTTATGCTTCATAACATACCTTATGAAGCCTATCCTCCTAACTGCACTGTAGGGTATGACACCTCGTGCTTCAGAATGGATTATCGACAGCGGATGCACTAATCATATGACTGGTGATCGAAGTCTTCTCATGGACTGAACCTTACGTCCATCCGACAAGAGTCAAATCACATTTGCTGACACTGGTAAAAGCAAGGTATTGGGTCTAGGTAGAGTTGCAATCTCAAAGGATCAACACATGGATAAAGTGATGCTTGTTGAATCCCTTTGGTTCAACTTAATGTCTGTCTCAATGCTTTGTGACTTGAACATGATTGTGCTATTTGGAAAATATCGTTGCCTTGTACTAATGGAATCTGACAAGTCTCTAGTCTTTAAAGGGTATAGGAAAGATGATCTATACATGGTAGATTTCTCAGCAGGTCCACAGCTTGCCGTATGTCTTCTTGCAAAAGCTTCAGAATGCTGGCTCTGGAATCGGATGCTGGGGCATGCTGGCATGAGGAACTTACACACACTCGTCAAGAAGAAGCATGTCATAGGCATCAAAGGTGTCAAGTTCAAGAAAGATCATTTGTGTGGTGCCTGTGAAGCTGGAAATATGACTAGGGAGAAGCACCCCTCGAAGACAATTATGACGACATCTCAACCCTTCAAGCTGTTACACATGGACTTATTTGGCCCTACTCACTACTCTACCCTCACAACAACAGCCTGTCTCTATGGCTTCATCATTGTTGATGACTACTCAAGATATACATGGGTGCACATAATTCTCTACAAGACCGAAGTACAAGATGTCTTCAGACGATTCGCCAATCGAGCCATGAATAATTATGGCGTCAAGATCAAGCATATCAGAAGTGATAACGGGACTGAATTCAAGAATACCGGGTTTGATCTTTATTTGGATACAATGGGAATCGCTCAAGAGTTTTCTGCTCCATACACACCTCAGCAAAATGGCATTGTAGAGCGCAAGAACAGAACCCTCATTGAGATGGCTCGAACAATGCTCGATGAGTACAAGACACCAAGAAAGTTCTGGCCTGAAGCTATTGATACAGCATGTCACATCACAACCGTGTTTACATCCACAAGCTTCTGAGCAAAACATCCTATGAGCTCCTCACTGGCAGGAAGCCAAATGTCAGCTACTTCAGAGTCTTTGGTGCTAGGTGCTGGATCAAGGATCCCCATCACAAGTCAAAATTTGCACCTAAAGCTCACGAAGGCTTCATGCTCGGTTATGGAAAGGACTCGCACTCTTACAGGGTCTTCAACCTCTTCCACTACAAGATCGTTGAAACTGTGGACGTGCGATTTGATGAGACCAATGGTTCACAACGAGAGCTCCTGCCAAGCACATTAGATGAAGCTCCTCCCAGCGAATCTATCAAGCTGATGGGAACTGGTGAAATCATGCCTTCTGAAGCACAGCCTAAAGAGCAACTTATCATTTCTGCACCAAACCAACCTGAAGACAATGCTCAGACTGAAGACAATCCTCCCAATGATGACAATGATCAGCATGAGCAAGGTCTTCGTCCAGTTCATCCTCGTGTTGCAAATGAAGTATAGATTGAGAAGATAATTGATAGCATCAATGCACCTGGTCCACTTACTCGCTCAAGAGCAACATAGTTAGCAAATTTCTGTGGGCATTTTTCATTTGTATCAATATCAGAACCCAAGAAAGTTGTTGAAGCCTTTATGGAACCTGAATGGATTCAAGCCATGCAAGAAGAACTTCAACAGTTCAAGCTGAATAATGTTTGGGAACTTGTCAAGCGCCCTAACCCTCACAAGCATAACATTATTGGCACTAAATGGATATATCGAAACAAGCAAGATGAGCATGGTCAAGTCGTCAGAAACAAAGAATGTCTTGTGGCTCAAGGATATACTCAAGTTGAAGGAATTGACTTCGATGAAACATTTGCTCCGGTAGCAAGGCTTGAAGCTATTCGTATACTGCTAGCCTATGCTAATCACCACAACATCTTGCTACATCAAATGGATGTGAAGAGTGCATTCATCAACGGCAAGATTGAAGAAGAAGTGCACGTTGCTCAACCACCTGGCTTTGAATATCCAAAACATCCTGATATGGTGTACAAACTAAACAAAGCACTGTATGGCCTCAAAAAAGCTCCTCGCACTTGGTATGATACGATCAAAGGCTTCCTGAAGAGCAAAGGCTTCAAACCTGGATCCCTCGATCCCACACTCTTCACGAAGACATATGATGGTGAACTGTTTATGTGCCAAATATATGTGGATGACATTATCTTCGGCTGCACCAACCAGAAGTATAGTGATGAGTTTGGATACATGATGCAAGAGCAATATCAGATGTCCATGATGGGTGAGCTGAAGTTCTTCCTTGGTCTTCAAATTCGTCAGCAAAGGAATGGCGTCTTCATATCTCAAGAAAAATATCTCAAAGACTGTCTGAAGAAGTTTGGAATGCAAGATTGCAAAGGATACACGACGCCAATGCCAGCCAAACACTATCTTGGTCCCGACGACAATGGTAAAGAGTTCGATAAAAAGGTATACCGCTCCATGATTGGTTCTTTACTTTACCTATGTGCATCTAGGCCAGATATTATGCTTAGTGTTTGCATGTGTGCTCGATTCCAAGCGGCACCAAAGGAATCGCATCACTTAGCTGTGAAGCGAATTCTTAGATATTTGGCTTACACCCCAACACTCGGATTATGGTATCCAAAGGGCTCAAGATTTGATCTGGTTGGACTCTCGGATGCTGATTATGCTGGTGACAAGGTCGATCACAAGTCTACATCAGGCACATGTCACTTTCTGGGACGATCACTTGTCTGTTGGTCTTCAAAGAAGCAAAACTGTGTATCACTCTCAACTGCTGAATCTGAATACATTGCTGCTGGATCTTGCTGCGCTAAGCTTCTGTGGATGAAGCAAACTCTCAAGGACTATGGCATCAATCTGAAACAAGTCCCTCTCTTCTGCGACAATGAAAGCGCTATCAAGATTGCCAACAATCCAGTCCAGCACTCGAAGACAAAGCACATTGAAATTCGTCATCACTTTCTCAGAGATCATGTCATGAAGAAAGATATTGACATCATTCACGTCAACACTGAAGAGCAACTGGCAGATATCTTCACAAAGCCCTTGGATGAGAAAAGGTTTTGCAAGTTACGGTGTGAGCTAAATATCTTGGAATCCTCAAATGTCTTGTGATCAGGCACACATCCTAACACTTATGCATGTTGATGACTTAGATGTGCAACACACGAAGTAAAGTATATCTTCAATCAATGAAGACTTACATTCTGAGTGTGAATACATTAACATGGAATTTGACTTCGGAGCGCCACGATAATTGTGCACCGTGTCTGGGTCTAATACTTCCTATACGGTGGGTAACGCCACCACCAAATTTCTTGGTTTGAAGTGTTTCACTCATGGCGTTATTGTTGAATATCTTCGCATTTGGTTTGTCTTCAACTTTCAACTTATCTTCATGATTTACTTCACTATGTTGATTTGATTGCTTTCTCATATATATATATACTAGTATTCTGTCCTCTACAGCATTCACTTATAGCTATGTCTTCATTTGTGAATCTTTTGAACTAAGTGAATGTGATCGGACCCTAATCTCTCTATGCTTTCTATCTCAAACTCTATCTATCCAAATCATATGCATTCTATTGAAACTGTCAAATGTCTTCTCTGCATCCTTGTCAGCAGAAGACACAGAGACAAACATCAAGTCCTTTTAAATGATTCGTCTTTATTGTTGAAATCCGGAGAAGCCGGAACAACCATCCAACAAACTTGGCGGGCATGGGAATGTGGGACAACTCTGAGTATGTTGCATGCTTGCCACGTGTCCCACGGATGTGAACAGGCAGGGGCACCTGCGTAATTGCACTATGTCGCACACCTACTTATAAATACGTATCCCCTGCAGTTAAGAAAACCTTCTTCCACCTCTCCACCTCGTCAAAACCCTAGCGCCACCGCTAGCTCTCGACGACGCCGGCGACGAAGCACTTAGCTGCCGCGACTTCTCCGACGCTGTCCTCACGCCGGCCGCGGGCATCGTCCTCTCCGCCGCCACCGTAGGTGTCCTCCGTCGCCAAGTTAGGGCACGGTGGATTGAACTGCTCGGTCTCCTATTCATCCCATCTAGCAATTCTTCGTGTGGTAAATATAACTCTATTTTTACCATCCTTTTGATCCTCATGATTCACCCTATTTACCAAAATTGGTTTTTGTCTACACAATGTTAGATCTATTCTGTATGCATGTCATACTGCCTAGTATATTCACTTAAGCTTCATATATAGTTAGATTCCTCACTTGTACTTATTCACGGATTCGTACAAATCTGGAAACAACTCTCAACATATAAGTGAATGTCTTCGCAACATGAGGTCAATGTCTTCAAACTAATTTATCTTCAAAATCTTCTGAGAATGCATATGACATCTTCCCCTTTCCTCGCATCTCTAATGCTGTCACAGGTACATGTCCGTGGGAGAATCCCTTGGTTCTCATAGTCTGCATTCGTTTGTAGAATTCTTACAGCAACACATTAACTCTCCTGAAGCTAGTTCCTGTTTGACTAGCAAGCGAAAGCCCTTGAAGCCTTTGAACATATTGAAGCCATTCAGTTTGAAGTTCATGGCTGCAGAGAAATCAGTAAGGAAGGGTGGCAGACAGCATCGAGGGGAAACATCAAAAGATTTGCCTGATGACCTCGCAGAAATCTACAAGACAGATCCTGAAGAGGATTATAATCAGCGTAAGACTCGAATCCAATGGATTCGACGCTATTGGGCTGAACAATGGTTCAAGTACAAGTTCATGACCCAGGAGTACGCTGAGAAAAATGCTATCAAAAGTCCTTGGGGTGATATTCTCTATTGAGGCCTTCCCCCCAAGAACAAAGCTGAAGCTATTGCACAAGAATTCTATCCTTGTATGGTCCGTGGACCACAGCCTGAAAATGCCGATCCATCCTCAATGCTCTGGTGTCGTGACGATAATCTCTTCAAGTGCAACTTCCAGTATGCAAAGGCACCGGCAAAGGAAAACAAGAAGTCATGTGGATTGGACTTCAATCCTGGTCCCTCTGCTCCCCGTGATGACGGCACACGTGAAGCGGAAGAAAATGAAATCGGCCCCTTCACGAACCTTGATGGCCTCATCTCTTACATCTTGGTACAAGGTGCCAAAGTGGATCATTCTGATAATGATGCTGATACTGATGAAGCCCCTGCTCCTCCTCCAAGGCCACAGAAGCCCAAGAAAACTAAGGCTTCAACATCAACTGCACCTTCAAAAGCTTCTCGTGTGAAGCCACTGGCCACTGCACCTCCTGAAGACAGTGTATAGTCTGAAGATCTTTCACGCATCTCCAAGAAGACGGAGAAGAAAAAGAAAATCATCAAGAGTACTGATCAGACATTGACTCCTGCTGCCATTCTGCGTGAAGAGCACATTGATCTGTCCAGCGATGACAATCTTGCAGATGATGCTCTTGAGCAACTGATCAAGAGCAAGGAAGAAGCAGAGATCTTCAATAATTTGCCTCTCTTTGACGTGGCAATCATTCATAACTTCATTGATGAGTGGTTTGACACACCAAATCTCAGCTTTGATGACTTGCAACTTCCCATTGGCCTCAGCGTCTCCTTCAATGGCGCTATTGCTTCTGAGTTAGCTATTGCTCAGCGCATCGTCGAACTGAAGCACAAGATTGACTATGAAAAGGCTCAGTTCAAGAAGCATGTGGCCACGCTCAACATGCAAGATGTCAAAAACTTCAAGATCATGCTGCACGAGCTCAATGAAGCCTTTCACAAGAAGCGTGAAGAAGCTCGAGGCTCTAGAGAGCGCATGAAGAATCTGTGTGACAAGTGTGTGCTTGCCTACAATTAGGCTGAAAAGCGCAAGGCTCTTGGTCGTCCTGGCATCGACCCTAGGATGGCGGCAAAGAAGAAGAAGCTATCAACTGTCCAACCTGCACTTCAAGGCAGGATGAACCACGCATAGTCTTCCCAAGCAGCATGACTGGCTCGAAGCCAAAGGCCCTGTCAACCGCCTCAGAACAGAAGAAGATGAGGGCTGCAGAGGCTAAAGCTAGGAAACGGAAACCCTCAAAAGCCTCTGATGCTGCTCCCTCCAAGAAGAAGCGCAAAACCAAGAAGAATCGGGCTGCTCCCATAGAGCCCCTTGTCGTTGAACCTATCTCAGTGGTTCGCCCTACATCTGCAAATCAAGAACTACGAATGATTGTTCACGAGCCTGCTTCCACAGAGGCTCATGAAGCTGAAGACATTACAGCAGTTGATCCCATCGTTGCTGAAGACATTGGTCACCATGACAATGTTAAAGATGATGAAGTTCTTCCTCAGATTGAACACAACGTGGTATCATCGCCTGTTCTCACGAACAGCGAAATCATCAGCATTGGTCGTCCTCTGACGCCAATTGCTTGGGATGCATCATGGGTTGATCGCCCGCAACAACAAGACTCCCCCAATACTCCCCAACAACAACAAGTCACACCATCTGTGCAAGTTGAAGAGGATGAGGGCCTGCCTACTCCATCTCCAAAGGCGTTGCCTGTATTACAAAGGCTTTGCAAAGGACCAAGGCCTCAAGTCCCTCTTCCGAGCGTTCCAGAAGGAGAAGTGCACCACCAACCTGTTGCAAGTCAAGTGTTTTCAGAAGCCACTCCAACTGTGAATGTCTCCGTGTCTGAAGCCCAAGCTGCTGAAGACAATCTGGCTGCATCAGCCGATGACGAACATCAAGAAGATCGTGTCTCTACTCCCCCCATTCCTGAAGAAGTTGTTCCAGAAGTGAACGTACCCGTACCAGACCCTCCAGCTCAACAAGTGGAGGTTGAAAACGTTGAGGCTGCCACCACTAACACTAATGAAGCCAATGACGTAGTCATGGCTGAAGCTAATGTGGAGCCTGCACCAAGCAACATGCCAGAAGTCAATGCTGCAACTGCTCCTGAAGCTTCTGTAGTGCAGCCAGAAGCCACTGTTGCTGCCACTGCTCCTATTCCGTCACCAAGGCCCTATACAATTGAGCAAGCATACAACCATGGCGAGCTAATCACAGTAAGATGGCCCGTTCTGGTCCCTCCGCCTAATGTCTCTGGTCCTCAGTTTGATTATCACATTGAGCATAGGCCTCAGGTCCAGAAACCAAAGCCAAGACTGCCAAGGTTTCCAGGTACTGCCACATCTGTCGGGTCCTTCAATGAAAATGGCTTCAAAAGCCACAACACCTTCTTTGACAGCTTAAAGAACCCTTACTCAAGGCCAAGAATATCATCTGATTGTTTTTGGAGTCATCAGCAACGAAGCTATTACTCCTGTGTTCTGTATGATCAAGGGCGCATTTTCCCTCATATGCGCCTCGGCATTGAAGCCATTGCTAGACTGCCATGCTTAGAAGAAGCACTTGACTGCTTTCGTGATGCAGGTCTACTCAGCTTTGTGACAGACAAAGAACATTGGAATGAAGAGCTTTTGCTTCAATTCTATGCTACCCTCCACATTCGCGGCTACAACAGGGATACAAAAACATGGATTCTCGAGTGGATGACCGGAAATGTTCATCATGAAGCCAAAGCTCTTGACATCATTGAGCTTACAGGCCTATCCACTCCCGGACAGCTATACGAACCTGGTTGTCAAAACCACCGCAATGCACTGGAGAGCATCTTCCATAAGCCTGAACCCAACATGATCCAGATGTTGAGCATGATGAAGCCATTGCCACATGACGCTGAATACCCAAAGGAGTTCTTTGTTGATGACCTTGAGTATCTGCCGTGCACCATATATCATATCATTAGGTGAACTCTATGGCCTATTAAAGGACATTTATCAGCTGCAAAACTTGAAGGAGCCATGAAGACATTGGTCTTTTACATCCTCAATGGCATCAGCTTCAATGCACAAGATTTCTTCCTCAGGCAACTGGCTGCATCTGGATCTGATCTTTTTGGCCTGAAATTCTATGCTCCATGGGTCATGCGCCTCATCAAGCAACATTCTGCTATCAACTATCAGCCCTATGCTCGCAATCATGTGATCTTTCTACCAGAGGTTGATATGTCAGTTGAAGCCATATACCCTGAGCCTGCCAAGAAGCCTCTTTGTCTTCAAAATGCTGAACACCAAAGCTTCACTCAGCCTATGGAAGGAGTCCAAGCTGTAACTCGTGTCTATCCGATGGCTGGAAACACTCGTCTGCCTCATCGTGCGCCAACTGAAGCTACTGAGAGCACAATTGCTCAAAGGCCAAAGAAGCGCTCTCGGTTCCTAAATGACTGAGAACTTCTTTTGGCTCTGCATCAGAAACAAGATAAGCATCATTTTTGGCTCAAGCGTCAGATGCAAAGTCTCTTGGTGGATGTCAATCACATTCGAAATCTTGCCACCAAGAATGCATTTGTCACTCATGAAACCTGTCGGCGATCATGGAAGAGTTTGACCCTGCTCAGTGCTGAAGCAGATCTTCAAGACGATGGCTTCACTGAACGATTCAAGTTTGACTCCACTCCTCCACGGAATGCTGTCCTACGACGAACTCCATCCCTTGAAGACTCTGACTATTCTTCCTCCGCGGCAACTGTGAATGCCAATGTGATCGATGATGAAGACGATGCTACTTCACCACCCCCTACTTCTGCACGCATCAACACTGCACCAAGTTCGTCTACACGGCCAAACGACAACGACAACCCTGCTACTTCAACTACTCCTCATGAGGACGAGTAGATGCTCTATGTCTTCAAATCTTTTTGGTCATTACTGACAAAAGGGGGAGAAGCGTATGAGTTTGATAGTCTTCAAGCGGGTTCATATGGGCGCTTGCTTTATATTTTGCCTAGTGGTTATAACTCTTGCTTTTGATACATTTCATTCGTTGAGTTGTAACACTTAAACTCGATGGTCGTCTGCTACTTATTTGCTCTTTCATGTGCGATGATAACTTCCACACTTAGATCATTCTGCAGACGTCCATTTTCCATTATGCATGTCATTATTTAAGTTATATCATTTCATGCATGATGAATTATCTTGATAAGTTGAAGAGGATCTCCACAACTATAACCTGCCATGTGCATTTGCATTCCAAAAGCAAATTACTTATATGCACATCTTCAGGGGGAGCCCCTGCCACTTATGAAGACAATACCCTATCCTATACAATTTCACATACTTTATTCCCGTTGAAAACTTCAACCAGTTTGTCATCAATCACCAAAAAGGGGGAGATTGTAAGTGCATCTAGTGCCACCCCTAGTTGGTTTTGGAGTATTGATGACAAAGTTGGTTTAGGGACTAATGCGTTTGTGAGAATTGCAGGATAACGCAGGTAGTGTCCCTCATTGATTCGGTTTACCTACCAGAGATGACCCCTAAAAATGTATGAAGACATTGAAGACAATGGTGGTATGTGAAGATATTCACATTGAAGACTATGACATGAGAAGACATTGAGCGAAGACTATGGAGCGCGAAGACTGTGTTGTTTTGTTGTTTCCTTTTCTTCTTTGTTGAGTCATAGGAACCACCGTACTGTTAAGTGGGGTCCAAGTGAACAAAGTCAGAGTGACTGAAGTGATGCTCAACCCAAATCCTATGTCTTTGAGAGAAGACAATGAGAGCAAATCTTATCCAGAGCTGGATGAGTCAGCTTTGCTTGTAGCCCAAGTAAAGTTGCTGTGTGTGTTTGAAATCTGACCGTTGGAACACGTGTCAGTTCCTTAGTGACCCATGGTCATTTCGGACATATCAGGTCGTGTTGCCTTGAGGCTATAAATAGCCCACCCCCTACACCATAAATTGGTGGCTGCTCAGAGTTAGTTACGGCTTTTGTCGTTTTGAGAGCAACCCACCTCGAAGCCTTTGAGAGAGAAATCCTTGCGAGGACAAAGCCCAAACACCCAGAGCCAAAGAGTGTTAGGCATCACTGAAGTCTTTCTGTCTGTGTGACCTGAAGACTTATTACACTTGAGGACTGTGTATCCTCCAGCTGGTTAGGCATCGCGTTCTGACCATCCAAGAGTCCATTGTGGATTGCCGGTGAACAAAGTCTGTGAAGGTTCGGAAGTCTACCTTGAAGACTTACCAGAGTGATTGGGCGAGGACTGTGTGTCCTTAGCTCAAGGGGAATAAGTTGAAGACGCGGTCTTCTGAGTTGAATCTCAGCCTCCCTAACCAGAAGTACAGTTGTCACAGCAACTGGAACTGGTCCAACAAATCATGTGTCTTCAACAAGTGACTGGTTCTATCCCTTCCCTCCTTTACTTTGAGTTTGTCTTCGTGAAGTCATTGCTTATTTGTCTTATCTGTTTGACTTCATTGCTTGACTACTATCGTTGATTGGCTTCATACTATCTTCCATCCTGATCCTTACTACCTAGCTGCTATTAGTCTTTGTACGTTGACATTATTGCATACTTGACTATGGCTTGCTTGTTGTAGTTTATCTTCCGCTGCATATCAATTAGGTCATTTCTATTGTTTGTCTTCGAAACTTCCACATTTTGAAGACTTTGATAAAAATCGCCTATTCACCCCCCCCTCTAGTCGATAACTAGCACTTTCACTACCGGATGCATCCGGTATCTTCCACCATGGCCTCTCTGTACCGTGTGTGCTAGGAAGGGGTTGACAACTTACTAAACCGTACCCTACCTGTGGTAGGGACAAGTGGTAGTACGAAAACAAATATGGGGGTTACTGGAACAAGACTCGATCTACGGTTGACTCACGAGGTTTAAAAATTCCCTGCATGATATGTATAACAAAATATTTCAACCAACAAAATCACCACTCATTATACCTTACTATGCCATACCGGACATAACCGTCCCGACAAAGACCGGAGACAAGCTCACGCCTACCCAAGGCAGAGGTTTTCCCGTATTTCTTTCCGGCATGCATGCAAGGCATACGAGGACGATTACCATCACAAGTATATCCATTTCCAATAGCAAGGAAATCTCCAATATGCATTCATGCAAATGATCGTATCACCACATAAAATAACGAGTTCTCCGTATTAAGGTGGTGTTATAATCGTGTCAACCAACACACAGAAACATTATGCCAGGGTTCATAATGCTTGCCTTCAAGTTGTGTAGAGGCAGGGTGCATCCTAAAGCTTTTGAAAGTTTTCCTCTTCTTCAAAAATCCTATTTTTGAAAATATTGAATTAAAACATAGTTTTAAAACAGTACAAAAAAGTTACCTGAAATTTTTTCAAATAAATCTTAAAATAAACTAGACAATATTTGAGAGAGGTAGGAAAAAGAATCAACTCATTTGGAGTTATATTTAAAAAGTTATAGCGAGTCAAATTTCTGTTTTTAAAATAAAACAGAAAAAAGGAAAAACGTTTCGAAACTAACCACGTCGAAGGCGTACTCTGGGTTTACGTCTTCACTTATTCCAACGAGGATGGTGCGTGGGTCACTAACAGTGGGTCCATGGGGCCCACTTGTCAGGTTTGACCAGTCGCCCGTGCCTCCCTCCTCCTCTGTCCGAGCGGGGGTGGGGCTCCGGCGATTGCCGTCGGTGAACGGCAGCTCCCTGAGGGGTTCTGAGGGCGGGGATGGATCCGCCAGTCCAGGGCGGTCCTCCCGGTGGTCGACAGGCTGGCGGGGACGGAGGGAGTCGCCGGCGGCGAGCTCCACGGCGGAGGTAGCTTCGGGATGAATTGGGGGTTTGATCTATGGTGGCTTTTGATCGCGTTTGAGAGGCTGGGCGGCTCCCCAAGGTCGAGGGGAAGAGGATGGTGGCACAGGGAGGGTTAGGGGGCTTCGGCTACGACGAATATAGCCGAGGGACGGTGATGGACGAAGTTGTCGGAGGCGGATAGGACTGTGGTTTCAGAAGGATTTGAGTGGGGGGGTGCACTCTATGGCTTGCCTGAGGATGCTCGAGCGAGGTCTGGGGCCATTTATAGCCGGGGAAGGTCAGTTCCGTCGCTGCTGGGGATAAGATCGCCGGCCGACCACTTCTGTTGCAGCAGGGCGATGTGGTGATGGCCGGAGCAGGGTCGGTGCTAGTGGACGGGCTTGGGGATAAGGACGGCCTGCTCACGAGGGCAGCTGGCGAGGAGTTGTGGCTTGGGCGGCGTCGTCCATGGCAGAGGCATACTATGGACACCGGCGTGCCGCCAAGAGGGCCCTGACGGCGGTGCTGTAGGGCGCCAGGGCAGCTTGGAGTGTTCTGGCGAGTGGCCGAGGGCGGGGCGTGGCTCTGCAGGCGAGCAAGCGCCAGGGCGTGGGGTAGCGAACGCGGCAGCTCGGTTGCGCGCGCGCGTGCAAAACGTGCGCTCTGGGCGCGCCCAGAGCACGCACGCGACATGCTTGACAGAATGCCAGGGTAGGCTAGAGTGCTTGAGCGAGGCTGGCAATTAACAGGACTAGGTTAGAGTTTGCAAGGAGGTTAATGGACACGGGGGTTAGGTCAGGGGACCAAGTTTACAATGCTAACCAAAAACCATGCCAAAACTGGCCATGCACACAAGGTGTTCGACAGAATGCTAGACGCATGTAGGCAGTTCTTGGGGTGGCCAAAATCTCCAGATCAGTGTCTCATTAGGTGTAGGAGATGGTGGCAAGGTTAGTTAGTCAAGACGAGAAACTTGTTAGTGCAAATATTTGAGAAAACCAATTTTGGGTAGAAACTAAAGGCTATCGTTTCATGGACCAAAAATATTCCAATGGGGTCATGCTCCTGGACTTAAGGGTTTGGTAGGGAGGACTATAAGCAGGAAAAAGAATCATGGGCAATAGAGCAACACAAAAAGGAGTTGCAGTAGAAAAGACCAATCTGGTCCAGAGAGCAAAAGAGGATGTTTTGCTCAATTTTTGCAAAGAACATTCATGGGTTTTGCATAAAATTAATTATATGCATCTACTGTCATCTCCAAATACTTGGTAAAATTTTTAAAGAATTATTTAAAGGGGTTGTAGTGCAAAGGTACCAACTGGGCTAGTTTAGAAAACTGGGGGTAGGGCTCAAAATTTTCAATAAATAAAAGATATTATTGCACCAAAGTGATATAAAAACACCACATGACATCCCCAAATTTTGGTGAAAATTTTAGATGCATTTAGCAAATGGTTGAAGTGCAAAAGATGCTCTAAAACTTATGAAATCTCTTTAAAAGAATAAAGCTCACGAAAAATATTTATGCAAATAAATCCACTAATAAAAGAATTGTTTTTTTTCTTGGCAGGGTATACAAATCCAATGATAATCTTGGAAGGCCTTTATTTGGGGTAAATACTCCACAATATTAAAGAAAAGGGTTTTGAAATCAAAAGAAATACAGAAAGCAAAAAATTTAAATTCCTGGCAAAATTTTAATAATCAAAACATGGTTAAATTTTTGGGGTGTTACAACACTACCCCCCTTAAGAAAAAATCTCGTCCTCGAGATTTGTTAAGGGTTGTTTTAAAAAAAATTACTCCTACTATCACAAAAATAACCATCCTACTCATGTAATTAAAACGTAGCTATAGTGAGTGGGCAATAAGTGGTGTGAAACTACAGTGTGGCATACTGGTGTTGCGTGGAAAAATTTACGGTCAGTTTCTACTATTGGTTACAGTGAATTTAGAATAAGCTTCTAAATTACTGAGAAAAATACGCTGGTCATACCCGAGAGCACAGTGCTCTCTGTGGCTGACAGGTGGACCCGGGGCCCCCTGTTGGTCTCTTCCTCTACCTCTGGCTCTCTCTTCTTCCTCTCTCCCGCGCGCTTTCCCGCGCTTTCTCCACCGGCGACGTCTAGCTCGTAGGGCATCTAGGCCGTACTGCGGTAGTGCGCAGCGTGCTAGCTGTCGGTGCAGCGTGCACTCACCTCGCGGGCCAGCGCACTATCGGCACTACTCGCGGGTTCGCCTCCGAACACTGGCAATCGAGCGACGAGCGGCGCTGGTGGACTTCGCCAACCATACACAGATCTCAAGCTATAAAACGACCGTGGTGCTCCTTTCTTCTTCCTCCACCTGACCTCGCTTCTCCTTCTCCTTTCTTCTCCTTCATTTCTGTCTGTAGGAGCTCGAGACGAGGCTGTAATAGCGGAGGTGATGCCGGACTGGTACGTGATCCTAATGTGCGGAGAGTTGGCGGCATTGCTGGGGTTCTCCGTGCTCCTGTGCATGATGATCCTCGATGATCATCATGATGCTGCCGCTCGAGTGTTAGCTCTCTGCGGTGGCGGTGATCACGAGGATTAGGTGCGGTGTCAGGGGATAACTGCTGTCAGGGTGCCGAAGGTAACTTGTATCCGAGTAATTACTCACAAATCTCTCCCTTTGAGACTGTGGGGTGTTAGGAAGGTGATTAGTTTGGTGCAAAAACGTGCCCGCGGCTTTGCACTTGGTCGAGTGGTTGGGGTCGTGAGTCTGTTGTTATGGTGTTGCGTGAATAAATAAATAAAAATCTATGTCGTGAAGAGATATATGCTGCAACAACTTCGGGAAAAATCTCACTTCAGGATTTACCGAGAGTGAAAAAAATAGTTAATAAAATTTTACCGTAGTAAAAATCACTCATATTGATTGAAACTAAAGATTCAATTCATCGCACAGATATAGGATACCACACATAAGTTGCAACACATAAATAAATGCAGGGACCAAAAACACAGCAATGACATCTACAACGACAATGGTAATTGGACAGGGTCCTGAGAAAAAGTCTCTGGAATTGGGGCACACTCTTCTTCTATCGGGGGAAGGGGGTTGACCAGTCAATGAATGTGCCTTTCCTGGTTGGGCCTCAGTGGTCTGCTGATGGCGATCTGAGGATTCAAATCAGTGAGGCTGTGGAGATAGCCCATTACTCGCTAGATCAAACGCTCTTGCGCAATGACATACTGGGCAAGGTTGGCCAGTACTGGGTCTCTCTCGATTCGTCCATCGGGAAAAGATGCTACTTCTCCGGGTGCTGCCCGACTCGGGAAGTAATAATACCCTCGTTCGCTGGCATAGGGTACTACGAATCGAAGGCGAGTAAGCGCCTCATACGCAGCAGCTTCTATGGACATATGCGGAGTCGGCATAGATTTCCCCACGAAGGACGCTTCCGTGGGGTCTTGGTTTGGGTTTGCGGGAGGGACGTGCACCACTGCCCAATATTTCGAGGTGGATGGGGTGATCCTCGATTTGAGCAACTCGTATTGGGGTGGGTGGATAGCACTCACGGTACTGCAGGTAAAGTCCCACAAACTTTTAACAAAGCTGCATGGAGTTGCATCTGGAGTTCTCAGGTAAATACTAGGGCTCGGCATGGCAATGGAAAATGGTTGTGCGAGTGGTGCTCAAGGTGAGGGGTACTTGGCAAGGTCACGAGGTGGCCTTTTATATAGCATTGGGGCTGGTTTATTTACCATGGTGAAGGGTAACTAGTTTATCGAGTCTGCTCCATGGGGTCGGGGTCAATGCTACAGATACACATATCTCAAAAAAAGTGACGTATCACTGTGGGTGTCGTTGGTGTGGTTTTGGTAGCTATGCCCGGAATAAAAAAATGCAACCGCATGCTAACATATTTATGCAAGGCTACTATTTAAAACAGAGGCACACAAGCAGGCTGCGATTATTCAAGTCGATGCAAGATTACATAATTACAGGGCGTGGGCATACTGAGACTCGGTACTACTCGAGTAACTTAGTCTACCTTGTTTATATCCAAACGGGCCTGCCTTGTGGACGTCGAGGCTTCTCCACGGGCTTCACCATCGGGGTTAGCTGGAGGGGGTTGAGGGGCTGCCGAGTCGGGGTAGCGATGATGACCATCTGGGGATTGTTGGCTACAATCCCGCTGGAGCGTGTTCCCAAAAGGCGATGAAGCACTTCTTGGGACACCAAAGTATTTTGGTCGATGGTCGGGGCAGTCCTCAAGGACTCGATCGGGTGTCCGAACAGCATGACTGGGTTGTCGGCGTCGGGCTCATCTTCTCCTCTCGCCGGGGCTCGGCGAACTAGTTCTCCACGAGCTGCGATCAGATCAAGGGTGATTTGATCAAACAGTCCTTCTAGTGCACTTACATAGCGCACCAGATGCAACAATGCAGGATCCATCTCGTGAACGCCGTTGGCAACCTGGGGTGGCCTACCATACCCGTCACGGCTGGGGTAGTAGTGGAACGAGCAGTTAACTCTGGGCGACAAGTGCCGGAGTTGAACTATAGCCTCTCGAGCAGCTAGTTGGATGGCTTGTGGCTCAAAGGAAGTTGTCCTTCCGGTGAACCTGTAGGGGCATTCTGGCGATAGACCCCTACCATAGATGTGTACAGTGGCCCAGAATTGACGGCTCTCCCCACTCATGGGTCCTTGGTACACAACATATTCTGGGGGCTCCTCTAATGCAAAGGCACGGCGGGTGAGGTTTGCTAGCACGGTCACAAAACCTCCAAGGTTGTGCCGTGGTTTCATTGTGCACGACGGGGCCAGGCATTATGGCTTGGTTTGGGGAAAGAGGATGTGTTGTGCTGTGTTGAAGTTAGCGTGCCCTTTTTATAGAAAAAGAGGACGGAGTCTTCCTTCGCACGCTTGCGAATGAGACAATTTAGGTGTCGGTCACTGGCACGTGATCGACAGGCTAGGCTGATAGGTTGGGCACCGACTGCCAAAAGGTGTTGGGTCACTATGGGGCTATCTTACGCGAGAAGCTTGGACAAGGTTAGGTTATGGTATGGTGGTTTGGTTAACCTAGGGTTATTGACCTGGCTAAGATAGGATTAGCCAATGGTCAGCCTAGCTCTGATACCAAGTTTGTCAGGACCGGATTTTCGGGATATTAATTCCCCAGAAAATGGCCCTTGTGCTCACCAGCCCCAGGATTATTGTTAGCTGATGAGGCACAAACTTAATACAGAAATTCCAAGCAAATTACAGAATATGTAGTACAAGACCATTCTGGCCTATGAGTACAACACAAGGTTTCTAGTGGTTGATGGCGGAAGCAGGTTGTGGTCTTTCAGCGTCTATGGGACTCCAATTCCCACAGGAACAGCTGACCTGGATAACTCCTATCTTCGCGAGGCTGCTATCACCATTGATTGGGTTTCCGTGGCTGTCATCGCAACACTCCTCTCCAAGCAAGAAATCTGGCCAAGACAATAGCCAGGGACAAGCCAGTGAGTACTTTGAATGTACTCGCAAACATTATGAACACGGGTATAATATAAAAATGATAATCATGCTCCGAAATATTCTATGATCACAACGTCAGGCACAAAATAAAATCCATGATGCACGTAAGCAACTTATTTGCATAAAACATGAATAATGCAATTAGAGAGTAGAAATAGGATGCCTCAGTCGGGCGTCTGGGCGACGCCACAGAAAGGGCTCATAAGTGAAATAAGTAACAAACATGCCGCAGTCGGGTGTCTATGCGACGCCACATAAAGGGCTTATAAAGTAAATACATAGCAAGCATGCCACAGTCGGGCGTCTCAGCGACACCACATAAAGGGCTTATATAGTATATCAATAACAAACACGCCACAGTCGGGCGTCTGTGCGACACCACATAAAGGGCTTATATAGTATATCAATAACAAACATGCCACGGCCGGGCGTCTGTGCGACACCACATAAAGTGCTTATATAGTAAATCAATAACAAACATGCCATAGTCGGGCGTCTGTGCGACACCACATAAAGGGCTTATAACAGAATAATCATACTGAATATCCAGGAGGTAGAACCATCCCAGGGATACTCAATAAATCACATAATGAGAATAGTTAGTACATAATAATAATAATCATAATCATCATATGTCACCGGTCATAATCAAAGTTCTGGCTTAGTAGTTTTTTCTCTGAAGACCGACACTAAGACCGACACTTGACCCAACCCAGACTGTAGTCCTTAACCATGGACATGGCTATTCAAATAGGTATAATCTCTGTAGAGGGTGTACTCTTTACCCACAAGTAACGGATTCCTTTAGTCCATCGGGACTAATTCCGTCTACGGTCTTTTAATTGAAAACACACCTGACCCGCACACACCAGCTTAACTTACCGGTGTCTGGAATCACCCACGACCCCTGTCAAGCAAAACTCTAAGTGGGGACGCTACAACCTCGATTAGCATGGGATCAAATTTATACCCGCGCTACTAAGGGGTGCCCCCCTCTCAGTCCCAACCGAAAACACCCATGCCCCCGGACCAGGTGGCATGCCTACCGGATGCATCCGGTATCTTCCAACATGGCCTCTCTATACGGTGTGTGCTAGGAAGGGGTTGACAACTTACTGAACCGTACCCTACCTGCAGCAGGGACAAGTGGTAGTACGAAAACAAGTACGGGGGTTACTGGAACAAGACTCGATCTACGGTCGACTCACGAGGTTTAAAAATTCCCTGCATGATATGTATAACAAAATATTTCAACCAACAGAATCACCACTCATTATACCTTAGATGCAATACCGGACATAACCGTCCCGATGAAGACCAGAGACAACTCACGCCTACCCAAGGCAGAGGCTTTCCCGAATTTTCTTTCCGGCATGCATGCAAGGCATACGAGGACGATTACCATCACAAGTATATCCATTTCCAACAGCAAGGAAATCTCCAATATGCATTCATGCAAATGATCTTATCACCACATAAAATAACGAGTTCTCCGTATTAAGGTGGTGTTATAATCGTGTCAACCAACACACAAAAACATTATGCCAGGGTTCAGAATGCTTGCCTTCAAGTTGTGTAGAGGCAGGGTGCATCCTAAAGCTTTTGAAAGTTTTCCTCTTCTTTAAAGATCCTATTTTTGAAAATATTGAATTAAAACATAGTTTTAAAAAAGTACAAAAAAGTTGCCTGAATTTTTTTCAAATAAATCTGAAAATAAACTAGACAATATTTGAGAGAGGTAGGAAAAAGAATCAACTCATTTGGAGTTATATTTAAAAATTTATAGCCAGTCAAAGTTTAGTCAAATTTCTGTTTTTAAAATAAAACAGAAAAAAGGAAAAATGTTTCGCAACTAACCAGGTCGAAGGCGTACTCTGGGTTTACGTCTTCACTTATTCCTGCGGGGACGGCGCGTGGGTCACTGACAGTGGGTCCATGGGGCCCACTGGTTAGGTTTGACCAGTCGCCCGCGCCTCCCTCCTCCTCTGTCCGAGCAGGGGCGGGGCTCCGGCGATTGCCGTCGGTGAACGGCAGCTCCCCAAGGGGTTCTAAGGGCGGGGATGGATCCCCAGTCCAGGGCGGTCCTCCCGGTGGTCGACAGGCTGGCGGGGACGGAGGGAGTCGCCGGCGGCGAGCTCCGCGGCGGAGGTAGCTTCCGGATGAATTGGGGGTTTGATCTATGGTGGCTTTCGATCGCGTTTGAGAGGCTGGGCGGCTCCGCAAGGTCGAGGGGAAGAGGATGGTGGCACAGGGAGGGTTAGGGGGCTCTGGCTACGGCGAATATAGCCGAGGGACGGCGACGGACGAAGTTGTCGGAGGCGGAGAAGATGGTGGTTTTAGAAGGATTTGAGTGGGAGTGGAATCTATGGCTTGCCTGAGGATGCTCGAGGGAGGTCTGGGGTCATTTATAGCCGGGGAAGGTCGGTTCCGTCGTTGCTGGGGATAAGATTGCCGGCCGACCACTTCTGTTGTGGCAGGGCGACGTGGCGATGGCCGGAGCAGGGTCGGTGCTAGCGGACGGGCTTGGGGATAAGGACGGCCTGCTCACGAGGGCAGCTGGCGAGGAGTTGTGGCTCGGGCGGCGCCGTCCATGGCAGAGGCATACTGTGGACGTAGGCGTGCCGTCAAGAGGGCCCTGACAGCGGCGCTGTAGGGCGCCAGGGCAGCTTGGAGTGCTCTGGCGAGTGGCCGAGGGCGGGGCGTGGCTCTGCAGGCGAGCAAGGGCCAGGGCGCGGGGTAGCGAACGACGCGGCTCGGTTGCGCGCGCGTGCAAAACGTGCGCTCTGGGCGCGCCCAGAGCACGCACGCGACATGCTCGACAGAATGCCAGGGTGGGCTAGAGTGCTTGAGCGAGGCTCGCAATTAACAGGACTAGGTTAGAGTTTGCAAGGAGGTTAATGGACATGAGGGTTAGGTCAGGGGACCAAGTTTACAATGCTAACCAAAAACCATGCCAAAACTGGCCATGCACACAAGGTGTTTGACAGAATGCTAGAGGCATCTAGGCAGTTCTTGGTGTGGCCAAAATCTCCAGATCAGTGTCTCATTAGGTGTAGGAGATGGTGGCAAGGTTAGTTAGTCAAGACCAGAAACTTGTTAGTGCAAAAATTTGAGAATACCAATTTTGGGCAGAAACTAAAGGCTATCATTTCATGGACCAAAAATATTCCGATGGGTTCATGCTCCTGGACTTAAGGGTTTGGTAGGCAGGACTATAAGCAGGAAAAAGAATCATGGGCAACAGAGCAACACAAAAAGGAGTTGGAGTAGAAAAGACCAATCTGGTCCAGAGAGCAAAAGAGGTTGTTTTGCTCAATTTTTGCAAAGAACATTCATGGGTTTTTGCATAAAAATGAATTATATGCATCTACTGTCATCTCCAAATACTTGGTAAATTTTTTAAAGAATTATTTAAAGGGGTTGTAGTGCAAAGGTACCAACTGGGCTAGTTTAGAAAACTTGTGGTAGGGCTCAAAATTTTCAATAAATAAAAGATATTATTGCACCAGAGTGATATAAAAACACCACATGACATCTCCAAATTTTGGTGAAAATTTTAGATGCATTTATCAAATGGTTGCAGTGCAAAAGAGGCTCTAAAACTTATGAAAATCTCTTTAAAAGAATAAAGCTCAGGAAAATAATTATGCAAATAAATCCACTGATAAAAGAATTGTTTTTTTTATTGGGAGGTTATACAAGTCCAATGATAATCTTGGAAGGCCTTTACTTGGGGTAAAAACTCCACAATATTAAAGAAAAAGGGTTCTGAAATCAAAAGAAATCCAGAAAGCAAAAATTTTAAACTCCTGGCAAAATTTTAATAATCAAAACATGGTTAAATTTTTGGGGTGTTACAGAAAGAAGCCATGAATAAAAGGAAAGCATCAACCTCTATAGAGTCCTCAGCTGCCAAGAAAGTGAGGACTTTGACAAGCTCATTCAGTGAACCAATTGATGTTGTTCCCATCTCTGTTGTGCCATCAAAGGAGATTGTTCCATTTGGTGAAGAATATGTCATTCCAGATGACAATGATGAACAAAATCATTTTCTTGCTTCCTTAGAGCAGATTGATGAAGAAATTGAAGTGGAAGTTGTTGCTTCAACCCCACTGGTATCATCGCCCTAGCCTTAGTTCACTACGGAAGAGGCTGGCGTAGAAGAAATTGATGAGGATATGGACATTGGTTCAACCACTCTAGTCCTAAATGATGAATATTGGGACACAACTCACCCAAATTCACCTCTTACCACACCTCTCAATCAAATTCCTCAGTCCCCTATGCAGATTGAAGAAGTATTGACAGGGTCTGAAGGCCGTCCAACTTCTCTCCAATATATTCCTGAAGAAATTCCAGCTTCAATAGCCGAAGAAATGGAGAACCATACTGATGTTGATAAAACTGTCACTTCAATTCCCCAGTCTGCTGCACCAGAAGTTGTGACTCAAGAGGTTGTGAAAGGATCGATATAGTTGACTAGAGGGGGGGTGAATAGGCAACTAACAATTTTTAGCTTTTCTTTACCAAATTAAACTTTGCATCAAATTAGGTTGTCTAAAAAGCAACTAGGTGAGCAACCTATATGATGCAACAACAATAAGCACACAAGCAAGCAAAGGATATAACACAAAATAACTTGCACAAGTAAAGGTAAGAGATAACCAAGAGTGGAACCGATGGAGACGAGGATGTGTTACCAAAGTTCCTTCCCTTTGAAGGGAAGTACGTCTCCGTTGGAGCGGTGTGGAGGCACAATGCTCCCCAAGAAGCCACTAGGGCCATCGTATTCTCCTCACGCCCTGACACAATGCGAGATGTCGTGATTCCACTATTGGTGCCCTTGGAGGCGGCGACCGAACCTTTACAAACAAGGTTGGGGCAATCTCCACAACTTAATTGGAGGCTCCCAATGACACCAAGAAGCTTCACCACAAT
Source organism: Triticum aestivum (assembly GCF_018294505.1). Lineage (NCBI taxonomy): Eukaryota > Viridiplantae > Streptophyta > Magnoliopsida > Poales > Poaceae > Triticum > Triticum aestivum. The sequence goes on from NC_057798.1 coordinate 439,183,620, forward strand.
GGACTATGGCTTCGCGGTGACCTCAACCATCTAGGGTGCTCAAACACCCAAGAGTAACATGATCCACAAGGGATTAGTGGGGGAATCAAATTTCTCTTGGTGGAAGTGTAGATCGAGGCTTTCTCAACCAATCCCTAGAGAATCAACAAGTTTGATTGGCTAGGGAGAGAGATCGGGGGAAAATGGAGCTTAGAGCATCAATGGAGCTTGGGGATGGAAGAGGTAGTCAACTCGGAGAAGAAGACACCCCTTTTATAGTGGAAGAACAAATCCAACCGTTGAACACCAACTCAGCCCGTGACACGTGGTACTACCGCATCAAACAAGCGGTACTACCGCACGGGCCTGCGGTACTACTACAACGGACCACGGTACTACTGCTGGCATGGCAAGAGCCAGGACTATACCTGATGTGCTAAGACAGGGAGCGGTAGAACCGCTGGTGTAGTACTACCGCGCCCCCTTGCAGTAGTACCGCAAAGCAGGGATAGTCAAGGCTGAGAAGGCACGGACGTAAAAAATTACATCTGTGACTACTTCCGCTGAGATTAGATCCATCCAAAAATCTGACACGGTACTACCGCAAGCCTGGCGCAGTACTACCGTGTAGGGCGTGGATGTAAAAAATTACATCTATGACTACTTCCGCTGAGATTAGATCCATGCAAAAATCTGACACGGTACTACCGCAAGCCTGGCGCGGTACTACCATGTAGGGCGTGGATGTAAAAAATTACATCCGCCCCTACTTCCGCTCATGTTGGTGTGCCTGACCAGAGCTCACGGCTTCGGCGCGGTACTACCGCGTAGGGCGCGGATGTAAAAAATTACATCCGCCCCTACTACCGCTTGAGCAACTGCGTCTGGCCTGAGGTCACGGTACTACCATTCCCAAGGAGCGGTACAACTGTGAGCAACTATGGTACTACCGTGCAGGAGCCCGGTACTACCGCAAGTGCCAACGGTAGTACCGCTCTGGAGAGCAGTACTACCGCCTGTCTCAGTTCAGCAACAATAGGAATCCTTCATTTTGCAGAGACACGGAGAGATGGAGGATGCTCCAAAGAGCCAAGGAAAGGTGGTGCAAAAAGGAACATACGTGTACGTGAGATTCCACCCAAACCTTTCCAACATGGACCCCCTCTTGATAGTACGGCTTTCCTATGACTCAAATCCACCGAAAAGAAACGTAGAGAAACGTCATCTTCAATAGTCTTCGAGGGGTACCAAATCGTCTTGTGTATATACATGATAGATTTGAAAAGCTCAATGCACACGATTAGTCCGCAAAAGCATTGTCATCAATCACCAAAACTACTAAGGGATAAGTATGCCCTTACAATCTCCCCCTTTTTGGTGGATTGATGACAATACAGGATTTGCACATAGGGAAATAAAACGAAGCAATGGCAAATCCACCATCTATAAAATATAGACGGGCTCCCCCTAGATGTGTGCACTCTATAGAAGTGCTTTGGACTGCACGGCTCACATACTAGGATCAACACTCCCCCTATATTTTATAGACAAGGCATCTCTTGCAACAATATAACTAACACTAAGCAAGTAGGCAAGATGATGAATATGAGCATAAAGAGAAGGGCACAAGATAGCATAGGCTCATAAACTACTAAGTAACAAAGACAATGAGATACGCTAGAGTGCATATATCTTACACCATATGATAGATAACTTGGTCTTACGAGCACAAACCAAACCAAAGCAAACGAGGTTCAACAGACCAAAAGCAAAGCGACAAAGCTAAACACACGACACACGACGCGCAAATCCTACACTCTCTCCCCCTTTGGCATTGAGACACCAAAAAGGCAGAGAGGACACCTACGACACAGGTGGTAGCTCACGCGGAAAATGACTCCTCGTCGGTCTTGGCAGCGGGAATAGGCTCCTCCTTTGACTCCGTCAACTGATACCCCTGGTTGGCTATCCAGGCAGCCTTTGAAGTGATGGCTTCCTCTGAGCCACTTGTGAAAATCTCGCCAAAGGTCCTCAATATCCTCTTATCACGCTGATGACTCTCCTTGGAGGCAACATGGGCCCTGTACTGCCCCTGGGTCTGCATGCAGAATAGCTTCTTCATCTTCGTCTTAAGCTTCTTAGTCCAAGAGGGCTCAGTAGAGGGAGGAGTGTATCCATCACAACTGTCCTCATCCGCTTCCTCCTCCTGGATCTCATCCTCATCCACATCCATCTTGGCAGCCTCAGCCTTAGTGGTGGTGTTAGCCCATTGGCTCTTGATGCGAAGCTTGATGGGCTCATGACGAATCTAGCGGGGGCAACAAATTCATCATCGGGGTAGAGCTTCTCCCAAGTCTTGGTGATCAAGAGAAATAGGTAAGGACCATAGATGGGGACCTTACGGTTGAACACCACAAACTGAAGCTCGCACCACATGATATGTGAGACATCAAGTGGTTGCGTCTGAGCCTGACGCGCTTCCTCACAAAGGAGCATCATATCCACAAGATAGGCATGCACCTTGTTCTTGTCACCAATGCGCGGGAAGAGGGAGTTGCGGAAGATCCGATGCATGATGTCAAGGAAGGGGTTTAGCACCCACACCTTCTTCTTACTATGAAGCGTATTCTCAACAAAGTAGGACCGAAGCTTGTTCTTGTTGGCTTACTCGGGGTTGGCATGAGGGCAAACACCAATGGGCGTGTCGAGCTCCGCATCTGGAATGTGAAGCAAATCCATGAATTCCTTCCACTTAGCAGTCATCTGTTGACCATTGGTCATCCATGTCATGGTCCTTGCCTCATCAGAATGGAAGTGGACTGAGGCAAAGAACTGAGCCACAATGTCTCGTCAATGTCCAGGTGAAAGGTAAGCATGTGCTCAATGCAAAACTGCTCCACCAGGTCCAAAGCCTCACCAAAATAGTCATGGTACTTATCCTGCCTCATGTGATTCATGTCAATCCAGTGCACGTCCACGTAGATGTTCGGCTTGGCCTTGATCACATCCAGATAGATAAGGTTCTACTGCTTGGTCCAGAACAGATCATTCCCTCTAAAGTTGGCACGGGGATTCACATAGGGGTTGATCTTCCTTCGAACAATGAACTCAGCCAGAGGTATCTCATCCATGCCCATGGTGGGCTCCTTGTGCTTGGTGGCGGTGTGCTTGGTTCTGCGTTGGGAGGCATTGGAGCCCTCTGGAGCTTCATCTTGGTTGCGCAGACGCTTTGAGCCTATGCCACGGACCAGATTTGACCGCTGGACATTGGAACCAGAGCCACCACATATGACACACAACACAAAAATGCAAGAAATGCGAGAAGGATCAATGCAAAGACCACAACAAAACCAAAGAAACAAGTAGAAATAACATTGGGCAGTTGCTACTAGGAATGTTTGGAGTCAGCGGTAGTACCACTTTGGGGTACGGAACTAAAATTTTACTACCGCTCTAGCCGCGGTAGTACCGCGCTGGGACGTCACGCTAGCACCGCGCCTAGAGAGGAAGTAAAATTTGAGAAGTACCACTCTGGGGGAGCGGTAGTACCGTACGAGGCGAACGCGGCGGGAGCGGTAGTACCGCACGGGAGGTGCGGTAGTACCACTCGAGTTCAAATCCACACGGGATCAGATCCAAAACGCCGCAACAATGGAGCGGTACTACGGTTGATCAAACCTACCGAGTAGCAATGATCCAAATAGCATCTCTACTGCAAAACGACTCTCCTACACCCTACTCTTGCAAAGATTTGGCCTAAAATCTCAAGAACACAAGCATCTCCCCAAAAACCTAGAGACAAGACAACGAAGCAAAAAGCAAGGGATTTGGGGAAAAACCTTGGTCCATGGCAAGAGGGGGAGGTGGGGAACGATCCCACTGATCGGAATCCGAGGAGAGCGGCCGGAGATGGAGATCTGGCGAGGTCCTCCGGCGCCGTTCTTGGGCAGGAGAGAGAGACAACATGGGGAAAAGGAGTTGAATGGGTATGGGGGAGTTAGAACTCCCCATGCCCGCTCTTAACCCCCACGCGCTCACGAGTGTGCGGTAGTATCGCGCCTCATTTTGGTAGTACCACCAAGGCAGAAGTACCGCACGTTGAGCAGTAGTACTGCTCGACCAGCGGCAGTAAAAAATTACTGCCGTGTTGGTTGTGGTAGTACGATGCGTAGCTACTGCGGTAGTACCATGGCGCGCCACGGTAGTACCGTAGACCCAAGAGAATGCATGTTTCACAAATGAAGGAAGAAAACAGCCTTTGCAACACAACCTTCACGCAACAGGACACACCAAGAGCTAGCACGCGAGGAAACACAAACGCAAACACGGCACAAACAAAGGTAAAAAACAACAAAGACCAAAACACGAAACAAAACTCTCAAGAAGAGAGGGCGGTGGCCGGAGCCACCTATGTATGAGTCAGTTGGTATGGCACCACGAAGAATTATCCTTGGGCCCATGACTAAAACTCGTCTTTGAAGCACAAGTACCATAAAAAATGGCTAATGTGAAAGAGTTGATCAATTTATGCATAATGGGGGGAGGGAGAGTTCATTGAGAAAACAACACTCCCCCTATGTCCATGCCTACACCTAAACAAGATATCACGTTGAGTATGGAGGGGTGTGCAAGGGTTCAAGCTACATTGCTCGAATCAATGATATTTAGCTCATGCCTTAACTCGCGAAATCTTGCTTCATCCAAGGGCTTCGTGAAAATATCTGCAAGGTTATCATGAGTGTTGACATACTTGAGCTTGATCTCCCCTCGCCTAATGTGATCCCGGATGAAGTGATACCGAGTCTCAATATGCGTCGTCTTGAAGTGTTGCATCGGGTTGAGAGAGATCTTGATGGCACATTCATTGTCACACCAAAGAGGCACTTCGTCACAAGTGACACCGTAATACTTCGAAGTTTGCCTCATCCATAGAAGTTGAGCACAGCAACTAGCGGCAGCCACATAATCCGCTTCGGTGGACGAGAGAGATACACAACTTTGCTTCTTAGAAGACCAACTCACCAAAGAGCAGCCAAGCAATTGGCACCCTCCGGAGGTGGACTTCCTATCCACCTTGTCTCCCGCCCAATCTGAATCTGTATATCCCAAAAGATCGAAGTTGGCTCCTCTTGGGTACCAAAGGCCAAACTTTGGGGTATGAGACAAATATCGAAAGATTAGCTTGACCGCCACAAAGTGGCTTTCCTTAGGTGCGGCTTGAAACCCGGCACAAATTCCCACACTCAATATGATATCTTGTCTAGATGCACAAAGGTAAAGCAGGGAGCCAATCATGGAGCGATATACCTTTTGATCCACCGATTTACCATTGGGATCTATGTCAAGTTGGCATTTTACGGGCATTGGAGTTGAAGCCGGCTTGACATCACTTAGCTTGAATCTCTTGAGCATGTCTTGAGTGTATTTGGCTTGGTTGATGAAGGTTCCTTCTCTTCTTTTGTTGGAGTAATCGACCACGGGAACCCCGAAGATGGCAAGACAATAAATCAAGACATCGGGGCTAGCAAAGCCCCTCAGTACGACTACCCGGCCGCTCCGGCCGGCTCACCGTCCGACTGCTCCACGCGGCCGGCTGTCGGCTGCCGACTGTGCCAACCAGCCGGCTGCCGACTGCAGCTCGACCCGACACCGACAAGACCCCAACGGGACGACCATACCACAACGTCATCTATAGTGTACCGTGTCCTCTGGGCATTGACTTATAAAATGCCCTACGGGACAAGCATGACATGCACCATACGTCATACATGGCTTGGTTTGTAAGCTACCCAAGGTAGCTTACAACCAACACCACCACCACCCAAGCTAGTCATGCCTATTTATATGGGCATCCATCCATCCATCCAAAGGTGGAGAACACCCATAGCCACGCCACATGCACTTGGCCGGCCACAAGGCCACTCACGCATGCATGCTCAAGCACATGCAGCCACTAGCTCATACGCATATATACCAAGTCAGATGCATATGGCACTAACTTCAGATACAACTCCAGGAGCACTTTGTATTGCCCGATGTACACCCCAGATATATACTCAGACATGCAGGAATAGGGGTATTATCTCTCCGGAGAGCCCTGAACCTGGGTAAACTAGCACGTGCTACTCGCATGCCTGCTCCCGGTCCTACCAGCAGTAGTCTTGCCCTCACATGAAGCCACCTTGTGGCATCTGTCGTCTTCCACCCCCCGTGAGAATACCACGACAGTTGACGCCCACCGTGGGGCGGTACTATGCTACCACGCTGCTGCTGGTTTCGCAGTCCGTGCGGGACCATTTTTGCCTTCACCGGCGAGGCGTCGCACTGTCTCTCGAGTAGCAGTCACGGGCTCGACACCGACACGCCCCCAGAGTGGCCGTGAGGGGCGATGTGTCCTCGTCGTCGACCTCACCATATTCGTCTTCACTGCCGCGGCGTCGCGCCGTCTCTCAGATAGCGGTGAGAGGCTCGACATCGACATGCCCCCGGAATGGCCGCGAGGGGCGGCACGTCCTCGCTGTCGGCCTCGCCTTCTTCACCACCACCGCAACACCGGCCGTCCATCCACGCACGCGCCACGCGCGGGGCCTCGTTTCGGTTGGTCGTGGACATCCACGCGCCGCTCGCTTCTGCTCTCCCCCGTGTTGCGCCTTGCTCTGGCCGAAACGCGCGTTCACTCCTCCATATATCATCTATGCAAGCTGGCTAGATGCAAGTCAAACAATGGTCAAACCATTAGCCATACTCTTCCCAGATAATAGCCATACACTCTTCGTACACTATCCAGATGCAAGTTGGATAGTGCGTGTATGTTGGTCAGACAATAGCCGGACATTTGTCAGATGCTAGCTACTCCTTTTCCTCCTCCTGCGATGTCCGCCACCGCTGATGAGCTCTTGCTCCGACCGCCATCGGGCCTCCTTCTCGTCTCGAGTTACGAGCCTTGCCTGAGCTCCACCACCATCTGTTTCAACCTCTTCTTTCTCTCGCGGCCATCCTGCCCGGTCTCTCTCTCTGTGGATTGCTTCCTCCTCTCGCGCAGTAATACAAAAGATGGGGAGTAGAAATTCCTAGAGATGTGAATTCCCAGCGAAAGCAGAGATCTATCTCGTGGGTGCGTCGGCTGCCTGGCCACTTGCGACCACGCCCGCGACCACTAGTGTTCCGCCCGTGTGCCTCACCTTGACGCTACTGTGCGCGCTCTGCCTCCCCCGCGGCGCGCCGCTGCTGGCCAGGGCCTCCACCCGTCCGCGGATCCATCCTGGAGCGCCTCGACGCCGGGCTCCTCTCCGCCATCCGCGCCCGTCGCGCTGCCTCATCCCGCGGGCCGGCTCACCGTTCGGCTTGGTGCGCCGCCTCCGTGCAAGCCAGTCCCGCGTCAGCCGCCTGCACACGCCCATGCTGGGTTGCCCCTATGCGGCCTCGGGCTCGGGCCGTCATCCGCTCCACGCGCCTGGTGGCCTTCCATCTCCGCTGGCTGCGCCCACCTAGCATCGCCCCCAGTCGGCCACTGCTACGGGCCGCCTCCTGCCCTGCGCGCCTCGTGTTGCCACGTCTCCGGGCCCCCTCACTCCGCCCGTTTGTCGTGCCTCCTACTCACGGCCCCCCGCGCGCGCCCCACTACACGTCGCTCCGCCGCCCCGGCGCCGGCCTCTCCAGCACCCGGCCCGTCCGGTTCTGCCTGCGCCGCGCCCAGCTCCGGCATCCGTGCCTGCCGGCTGCTGGCCTCCCATGCCGGGTCCGGCCTCCGCGCTCGCCGGCTGCTGGCCTCCCGCACCGGGTCCGTCCTCCACGCTCGCCGCCTGCTGGCCTTCCGCGCCAGGTCTAGCGCCCGTGCCCGCCGTCTTGCCGCTCTAGCCAACAGCCGGCTTTCGCCTGCTTCTCGGCCTGCTGGCTTCTGCCGCGACCCAGACGCCGGCTGCTGTCGTCCCGCTCCTGCCGACTGCTCAGGCAGAGAAAGAAAAGAAAGAAGAGTCAGGGGCCGGCTTGCACTAAAAAAGTGGACTGCGTGTCCGGCTGCCCGTAGCCAGCAGAAAAGAAAGAGAAGGAAAAAGACACAAAGTAGTTGCCGGGAGATCCGGCCTGACTGCTCAGCAGTTGGCCTGAATATCGTGGGCTGCACCCAGCGGGTGCACTGACGCCTTCCCATGAAGAAGAAGGCAAAGTAGTTGTCAGGAGATCCGGCCCAGCTACTCAGCAGTCGACCCGAATCTCGGGGGCTACACCTAGCGGGTGCGCTGACGCGCCCCCGCGAGGAAAGAAGACAAAGTAGTTGCCGGAAAATCCGGCCCGACTGCTCAGCAGTCGGCCCGAATCTCGGGGGCTACACCCAGTGGGTGCACTGGCGCGCCCCCACGGAAGATTGCAGACAAAAAAAGAGAGTTTTGTCTGGCTGCCAGCAGTCAGCAGAAGAGAAGAAAGAAGAAAAAGAAGCACTACGCCTTGCCGCCTGGCCGGCTGTGCCAAGCCGGCTCGTCCGCGTCCCGCTCACCCCCTGGCTGGTCAAGCCCGACCGGCTGGACCCTCCTCGAGCACATGGAGGCTCGAGGGCTACACCCAGCGGGTGCGCCGGCGCGCTCAGCAAGCGCTGAGCCGCGCCGACTGTCTTCGGCAAACTCCACCTCGACGAAAATCAATGCGAGCTCCTCACCCGCATATTTTTTGCACCACGAAAGCACGGATAACCTCGAGCAATGCTCGGGGGGGGGGGGGCATCTCTCCATATTTTATTACAGTAGCATCACTGCTCTCCCTGATGCCAGCCAGAGTTGGTCCGGAGGCTGGCCGCTTGGCCTGAGGCGTTAGTTCCCGCAGACGGCTTAGTAGCGTGTGCGGTACCAAAGGCCACTCTTACTCACGGACCGCAGAGCCACTGTCCGGCTAGCAAGAGTGAACGCTGGAGGACACCGACGCAAAAAACGTCCGGGAAGAAAAATTGTTCGGGTGACCCGGTCGTTTCTTTTACGAGTATCTGCTCGATCAAATCTATTCCCAGAGTCTGAGTACTGTACACTCCACTTCGAGTCCCATTCTCAGCCACAGACCGTAGAGCGGCTGTCCGGCAAGCGAGAGCACAAGCCAAAGAGCGGAGTAAACACGAAAAAGATTGAAGGGGGCTCGGACGAAACCGAGTCGGCACCCTCCGCATAAAACTCACAGTGCTAAAAGCAATCATTTGATATATCTGCGTGGACTACCTTTGTCTTTTGCATGATCATTTTCGGGGGGACCCCTCCTTGCTCGGAGTTTCGGAGACTACACTAAGCGAGTGCGCTTGCGCCCCCCCCCCCCACCGGAAGCAAGCAGGGACGGCCACGGTCTGCAGCCGGCCGACATTGACATCTTCTACATCAACACCTGCCAAAAAACCTCCGCCCAACTTTGCCAGGTTGCCCGGAGGCTTGGGGGCTACTGTCAGAATAATGTACCACGGGTACCCCGAAGACGACGAGACAATAAATCAAGACATCTGGGCTAGCAAAGCCCCTCAGTCTCACTGCCCGGCCGCTCTGGCCGGCTCCCTGTCCGACTGCTCGACGCGGTCGGCTGCCGGCTGCTGACTGCACCAACCAGCCGGCTGCCGACTGCAGCTCGACCCGACACCGACAAGACCCCGACGGGACAACCATACCGCAATGTCATCTATAGTGTATCGTGTCTCCTGGGCATTGACTTATAAAATTCCCTAGGGGACAAGCATGACATGCACCATACCTCATACATGGCTTGGTTTGTAAGCTACCCAAGGTAGCTTACAACCAACGCCACCACCACCCAAGCTAGCCATGCCTATTTATATGGGCATGCATCCATCCATCCAAAGGTGGAGAACGCCCACAGCCACGCGACATGCACTTGGCCGGCCATAAGTCCACTCACGCATGCATGCTCAGGCACATGCAGCCACTAGCTCATACACATATATATGAAGTCAGATGCCTATGGCACTGACTTCAGATACAGCTCCAGGAGCACTTTGTACTGCCCGATGTACACCCAAGTTATATACTCAGGCATGCAGGAGTAGGGGTATTATCTCTCCGGAGATCCCCGATCCTGGGTAAACTAGCGCGTGCTACTCGCATAACCTGGGTAAACTAGCAGCAGCAGTCTTGCCCTCACACGAAGCCACCTTGTGGCATCTGTTGTCTTGCCCCCCCCCCCCGTGAGAATACCACGACATCCTGGCTTGATTTCAAATCCGAGAAAGAACTTCAACTCTCCCATCATAGACATCTTGAACTTTGAGGTCATGAGAGCGGCAAATTCCTCATTGAAAGCTTTGTTAGGGGAACCAAAGATAATATCATCAACATATAGTTGGCACACAAACAACTCCCCTTTGGCCTTCTTAGTAAAAAGAGTGGGGTTGATTTTCCCAATTTTGAACCCACGATCTTGCAACAACTCATTAAGATGCTCATACCATGCACGTGGGGCTTGTTTAAGGCCATAGAGTGCCTTGTTGAGTTGGTACACATGATTGGGGAAATAGGGATCCTCGAACCCCGGGGGTTGTTTGACATACACTAACTCATTAATGGGACCATTAAGAAAAGCACTCTTCACATCCATTTGTTGCAACATGAAATTATAATGAGAAGCATAGTCAATCAACAAACGAATAGATTCAAGGCAAGCAATGGGAGCAAAGGTTTCACCGTAGTTGATACCCTCGACTTGGGAGTAGCCTTGTGCCACCAAACGAGCCTTGTTGCGAACAATGATTCCATGGGCATCTTGCTTGTTCTTGAATATCCACTTGGTTACAATGACATTATGATTCCCAGTTGGCCTTGGCACTAATTTCCTCACTTGGTTGTGCTCGAAGTTGTTGAGTTCTTCATGCATGACATTGAGCCAATCCGGATCCTTGAGCACCTCATAGAGCTTTTGGGATTCGACACAAGAAACAAACGCGTGATGTTCATAATATTTTGCTAATTGTATACGAATGCTTACCCCCTTTATTAGGATTCCAACCACATTCTCCATGAGATGACCTTTGGTTGTGAGCTTGGAATCTATCTTAGCGGCACAACGCTCTAATTCCTCCTCGGGTGTGAAAAGAAGAGTGGAAACTTGATCATCTTGAGCGTCATCTTAAGCTTGTTCTTGATCTTGAACTTGCTCGAGAGGGAGAACTTGACCTTGGGCATCACTTGGTGGCTCACCACCATCTTGAGGTTGATCCTGCCCTTGATCTTGTTCACATGGTTGAGGGCCTTCACTTTGTTCTTTGGAAGCGTGTGGGTCTTGGGTCGGTGATGGCTCCACTTGAGTGGAGCATTGTCCTTCTCCTTCGGCCACAAGGGGTTCATCAATGGGTAGGATATGACCAACACCCATTCTTCTTATGGCTTGGGGAGGAATTTCATCACCTACAGCACAAGTACCACTTTGCTCCACTTGGGAGCCGTTATTCTCGTCAAACTCCACATTACACGTCTCCTCAATGAGTCCCGTGGACTTGTTGAGGACACAGTAAGCATGAGAGTTTGTAGCATAACCAACAAATACGCCCTCATGAGCTCTAGCCTCAAATTTAGACAAGCGAACACCTTTCTTGAGAATGAAACACTTACACCTGAACACCCGGAAGTACTTGAGGTTGGGCTTGTTACCGGTGAGTATTTCATATGGAGTCTTGTTCAAGCCTTTGCGGAGGTAGAGCCGATTGGATGCATGACATGCGGTGTTGATGGCTTCGGCCCAAAAGTTTTAAGGATACTTGAACTCCGCCATCATGGTCCTTGCCGCATCCATCAACGTCTGATTCTTCCTCTCCATGACACCATTTTATTGAGGGGTGTATGGTGTGGAATATTGATGCTTGATCCCCTCATCACTAAGAAACTCGTCCAAGGTGTAGTTCTTGAACTCGGTGCCTTTGTCACTTCTTATTGTCAAGATCTTTGCATCGTGTTGACGTTGAGCTTCATTTGCAAAGTCGATGATAGTTTGTTGAGTTTCACTCTTTCTTTTGAAGAAATATACCCAAGTGTACCTTGAGTAATCATCGACAATCACCAAGCAATACTTTCTACCCCCAAGACTATCAATGGATGGAGGCCAAAACAGATCCATGTGAAGGAGCTCCAAGGGTCTCTTCGAGTAGATGATAGTCGTGGGAGGGTGAGCCTTCTCATGTAACTTTCCTTTGATACAAGCACTGCAAGCACGATCTTTGGAAAAACTAACATTTGTTAGTCCACGGACATGGTCCCCTTGAGAAGACTTTGCAAAGATCTCATATTGACATGGGCTAAACGACGATGCCAAAGCCATCCCACATCAACTTTAGCCATTAGGCATGTCGCGGTCTTAGTGGGTCACTCGGAAAAGTTAATCACATAAAGACCGTTCTCGACATGCCCAACAAAGGCTACTTTAAGAGTCTTTCTCCACAAGAGGGCCACGGTATCAATATCAAAGAATGTGGCAACGCCCATGAGTGCAAGTTGACAAACGGAAAGTAGATTGTATGCAAGGAACTCAACAAGCATGACTTTCTCGATCGTGAGATCATAAGAAATGACAACCTTGCCAAGACCCAATATCTTAGAAGACGAGGCATCACCCCACTCGACGTTTGTGGGCATAGATGGGATCTTGTGCACGTCCACCACCAAGTCCTTGCTTCCGGTCATATGATTTGTGGCTCCACTATCGAGCAACCATGATCCCCCACCAGAAACAAACACCTACAAGAGGTCAATGCTTGGTTTTAGGTACCCATTTTGTAATGGGTCATTTGATGTTAGTAACAAGGGTCTTAGGAACCCAAATAGACCATTCAATTTACTCATAAGGAGACCAACAAATTTAGCATAAACATGCCCATCACTAGCACGGCACAACACATAAGAAGGGTTAAAGTCGCGGGCTTTGTTGGAAGGGGTGGAATTGCCCTTTTTGACATCACCACCCTTCACATTGTTCTTCTTCTCCTTTGGAGCACCCTCTCCCTCCTTCACAAATGTGTGCTTGGGAGGAGGAGGTCGTTTGGTCTTGTCGTTCTTCTTCTTGTTCTTGGACTTGGGTGCGAACCCAACTCCCTCCTTGGCCACAACTTCCTTTTGATTGCTCAAAAGGTCATTGAGGTTCTTCTCACCTTGTATGCATGACACAAGGACTTTCTCAAGTTGCTCCTTCAACTTGGCATTCTCCTCCACAAGATGCACATGCTCACAACACGGGTTGATAGCATTTGCATTATCAGTTAATACCATATGAGGAAAAGTGGCTTTCTCCTTGGTTAGCTTCACTTGGATTTGATCATGAGACTCCTTGAGGCTAGCATGAGCACCCTTCAAGACCTTGTAAGCCTTCTCAAGTATATCAAACTCCTCCTTGAGTCTAGCATGGTCAACACCAAGTTTAGCCTTCTCGGAATTTAGCACACGAGATACAACAAGAGAATGATCAAGATCTTTCTTTAAGTTAACATGTTCATCGTTGTGTGACTCCTCAAGAGCCAAACGATGAACATGCTCTTCCTCAAGTGCATTAGAGAGATCCGATATCTCATCGGTATAGTCACGACTATGACCTTCCATCTTAGAGATGGTTTCTTCATGAGCCTCGATCATGTCATTGGCTTCACCAAGTTGTTCCAAGAGAGCAACAAAGTGCTTCTTGTATTTGCCCTTGAGCTTACTCATAAAAGACTCAAATTCATTTACTTCCTCATTAGACCCTCACTTTCATCAATGCAATCTGTCAAGGAGGGATTAGTAATGATGGTGGTTTTGAAGTTGGGGGTTACCTTGTTGGTGGCTTTAGCCATGAGGCACTTGGTGGTGATGTTCTCATTGGGTGAGTCGAAGAGAGACACACGTGGACACTACAAAAAAAATACACTTTCATGATGATACGTGTTTGTCACAGTAGGTCGCCGTTTTTTGTCATGCATGTACATCCATGACAAATTTATGACAGAATCAAGATAGTCATACCTATGCTGGCGTAGAAGTGTTCTATGACATTACCAAAATTATCATCACGAAAGTGTCCACTTCCATGACGATAAATTGCGCGTCACAGAAGTGCTTTCGTCAAGGGTGACCGACACGTGGCATCCACCATAACGGAATGCCGTTAAGCTATCGGGTCGGGTTTTGGATCCGATAACCGTTAACAGCCCCAACCAATGGGGATTTTCCACGTGTAAAATCATCATTGGCTGGAGGAGACACATGCCAGGTCCGCGTTGGCACAGGTGTCACTCATCCAATGGGCGAGACGCGCCTATGATATGTTGACACGTGGACCGTCCCATCAAGTTTAAATGGGCCGGCCCAACTAAAGGCCCACAAGATTTTGCGGACCATAATGGGCCGGCCCAGCTAAAGGCCCACGAGATTTTGCGGACCATAATAGGCTGGCCCAGCTAAAGGCCCACAAGATTTTGCGGGCCATAATGGGCTGGCCCAGGTAAAGGCCCACAAGTTTTGTGTGTGCCATATTAGGCCGGCCCAGGTAAAGGCCCACAAGATTCTTGCGGATCATAATGGGCCGGCCCAGCTAAAGGCCCACGAGATTTCACCGACATTAATGGGCCGGCCCAGCTGTAGGCCCACAAGATTTTGAGGACCCTAGTAGGCCGGCCCATTAACTGGCTGCCATGTTTTGGGCCAAATGTCGGCCCATATTTGATCCGGTCCATTAATGGCCTGCCACGTTCCGGGCCTAATAATGGCCCATATGAGGTCCGGCCTATTAAAAGCCTACCACGTTCTGGGCCAAATTACGACCCAGATCAGGTCCAGCCCTTTAAGAGGCTTTGGGCTCAATTATGGCCCATATCAGATTTGGCCCGTGAACTGGATGCTATGCTTTTGGGCCCACTTGCTAAAGGCCCATTTAGTAATTCAGCCTGATATTAGTTCCGGCCTGTTAAGGGCCCATTTAACATTTCGGCCCTATATTAATTTCAGCATGTTAAAAGCCCGTCATATAGTTGGGCCTAACTACGGCCCGGTTTGCATGAGCTCTACAGGTCTTTTGATCTACAACATGCCATATTTGCAGAGGTGCTTGACATGTATTTTTGTGATCAATGTCGTGGCTAGCACAAGCATGCAAACTAGGCTTTGTGATGTTGCTGATTTCAGTCCCTGTTCTGCTGTTATTTTGATGCCATGTAAACTTGATGCTATAGTGAGATGCATGCTTATTTTGAGATACTTCAGTAAGGATGTATTGAACATATGGTTATGCTCTATCCATCCATGCCCCTGCTTGCAATTATGGAGTAATCTAGCATGTCATTTTCTTGCTCTACTTTTGCTATAAAATGTTCCCGATAGAATGTTAACATGCTAATCAATTTTAGGATGGTTGTTGCTAGTGATCCAAGCATGCTATGAACTTGTTCTTGCCATGGTTAGTTTCATAAACATGTCTTCTTACTGATGATATGCTTATCTTGTAATTCAATGACTTGTGATGAGTGAATCGAGCTCGTAAAGATGCCTTCATAATTCGGTTAATGCCATGCTCTGTTTTCTGCCAAGTCTGAATCTGTTAACGAAACTTGCTACGTTTACATGGGTGCCATCATATCTTCTGATCCTTTTGGCTCATAGTCAGTAAGGGACTTTTGTTCTTTGCATTTAGTAGTATCATGCCATGCCTTAAGTTTCTATGATATGTTCCTGTAGCATGTTGTTTGCTTGCTCTAAACATGGCTTGCTGATGTTATTTCTGGCATGTTAGTATTTTCACCAAGTCTGTGATGCTGTTATCTTTTGCACTTTTGCCATGCTTGTTTGAACCTGATCTTGTGTGATTTAGCCATAGCTCAGTGTTCATGTTTTGTCAAGCATCTCTTGTACATCACTGCCATAGGCTTTGTTGCTATGTTGAAGTATAGTAGCTTAGTTTCTGGTTGCATGCTAAGTAGCATCATGCTGTTAATCACAGAATTGTGTCATTCTTGTTTTGCTTGCCATTTGCAAACCGTGCATCCGTTTATGGTGATCTTTATATCGATTTCAACCGAAATCACCTCATCTCTCCAGCGGCATACTTGGTTTGCCAAGTTGATGCCTTGATAATTCTTTCCCTTCTGGAGCACGCTTATGCATTGCATATCATGCCATGTATTGCATCATGTTGCTTGTGCATTGCACCGTGATTGATTGTGGTTCCGTTGATTGTGTTCTTGCCTTGGGTAGAGCCGGGAGACGAGTACGTGAACGAGGAACCTGTTGAGTACGCTGACGAGGATCAAGCTTTCGACAACTCTGAGAACTTTGCAGGCAAGATGACCATACCCTCGATATCACTTCTATCTTTGCTTTGCTAGTTGTTCGCTCTATCGCTATGTTTGCGCTAGCTACCACTTGCTTATCATGCCTCCCATATTGCCATGTCAAGCCTCCAACCATCCTTTCCTAGCAAACCGTTGTTTGGCTATGTCACCGCTTTTGCTCAGCCCCTCTTATAGCGTTGCTAGTTGCAGGTGAAGGTGGAGTTTGTTCCTTGTTGGAACATGGTTATTTTGGGATATCACAATATCTCTTGTTTAATTAATGCACCTATATACTTGGTAAAGGGTGGAAGGCTCGGCCTTATGCCAGGTGTTTTGTTCCACTCTTGCCGCCCTAGTTTCCGTCATACCGGTGTTATGTTCCTTGATTTTGCGTTCCTTACGCGGTTGGGTGATTTATGGGACCCCCTTGATAGTTCGCTTTGAATAAAACTCCTCCAGCAAGGCCCAAACTTGGTTTTACCATTTGCCACCTAAGCCTTTTTCCCTTGGGTTTTCGCGAGCCCGAGGGTCATGTTTATTTACCCCCCCCCCCTCCCCCGGGCCA
>NC_057798.1:439200545-439201731 GCF_018294505.1 Triticum aestivum
CCCCCGGGCCAGTGCTCCTCCGAGTGCTGGTCCAACCTGAGCGATGTCCGGCGCCCCCAGGGCAACTAGGGTCTATGCCAACCCGACGTCTGGATCATCCGGTGTGCCCTGAGAACGAGATATGTGCAGCTCCTATCGGGATTTGTCGGCACTTCGGGCGGCTTTGCTGGTCTTGTTTTACCATTTGTCGAAATGTCTTGTAAACCAGGATTCCGAGACTGATTGGGTCTTCCTGGGAGAAGGAATATCCTTCGTTGACCATCAGAGCTTGTGATGGGCTAAGTTGGGACACCCGTGCAGGGTATTATCTTTCGAAAGACCTGCCCACGGTTATGTGGCAGATGGGAATTTGTTAATGTCCGGTTGTAGAGAACTTGATACTTGACTTAATTAAAATGCATCAACCGCGTGTGTAGCCATGATGGTCTCTTTTCGGCGGAGTCCAGGAAGAGAACATGGTTTGGGTTATGCATGAACGTAAGTAGTTTCAGGATCACTTCTTGATCACTTCTAGCTTCTCGACAGATGCGTTGCTTCTCTTCTCGCTCTTACTTGCGTATGCTAGCCACCATATATGCTTAGTGCTTGCTACAGCTCCACCACCTTACCCCTTTCCTACCCATGAGCTTAAATAGTCTTGATCTCGCGGGTGTGAGATTGCTGAGTCCTCGTTACTCACAGATTCTACCAAAACAGATGCAAGTGCCGAGGATACCAGTGCAAGTGGCGCAACCGAGCTCAAGTGGGAGTTTGACGAGGACCTTGGTCGTTACTATGTTTCATTTCCTGATGATCAGTAGTGGAGCCCAGTTGGGACGATCAGGGATCTAGCATTTGGGGCTATCTTCTTTTCATTTGGATTTGACTGTAGTCGGTCTATGAGTGTATTTTGAATGATGTATGAATTTATTTATGTATTGTGTGAAGTGACGATTGTAAGCCAACTCTCTTTATCCCATTATTATTCATTACATCGGATTGTGTGAAGATGACTCTTCTTGCGACAAAACCTACAATGCGGTTATGCCTCTAAGTCGTGCCTCGACACGTGAGAGATATAGCCGCATCGTGGGTGTTATACCCCTCCACGGGCACCCCTTCACTGTCTACTGTTCATCCAGCCCTCCACGGGGTCGTCCTATTCATCCAGAGGCAACGCCACGGGGTCCTGCATCCACCCCCACTG